>NW_019272069.1:819982-847391 GCF_002738345.1 Cucurbita maxima
AAAAAAAAAAAAAAAAAAAAAAAAAAAAAAAAAAAACCAAATAAAATTGAAATGGAAAACGCAAATCAGTTCAAAAGAAGAAAAACACTAATAAATTAAATAAGACCAACATGGATCCCAAGCGAAACCCATTGAACCTGGTCTAGCAGACAAGAACAAAAAGAAATCATCAACAATTGTTCACAACTAATGGGGGAAACAAAATTATAAAGTAGAGAAAGAATTAAGAGACAGAAATGAGTTCATAACACACTCACTCGAAAGCCCATAAACAAAAAAAATGGAAGATCACAGGAAAACACGTGAGGGGAAGAAGAATGGAGAAAGAAAAACGAATGATTATAAAAAAAGAAGTAAAGGGTTTGTTTAGTAAGGGAAAATGGAAAAAGTTTCTTACATGGGGATGAGGGGTTTTTCGATTTCTATGAGATCTGTTTGGAGATGGAAACCGCCATGGAAATTTGGAGCTCTTTTTGGACTCTCTCTCTCTCTACACCAGAGAAGAGAAGGGCAGTAGAAGAAAGAAGCACTAATTATGAAATGGGGAATTATCTGCTATAACAAAACCCATTACAGACAAAACAGGAAGAACAAATAATTTTATTTTTTAATTAAAAAATGAAATAAAATTGGAAGAAAAATTAGTTCCTCGTAATTCGTGGTTTAATCGACCGCGAACCCGGATTCCAAGACTCGGTATGTTTGTGCTCTTCCTCTCTCTATTTTTATTTTTTTTAATTATTTATTTTAATTAATGATAAATTCATATTTTGGGCGGATATTTCTTGATCTAGATAATGAAGGCCATAAGTTTTATGATCAAATTAAAGATCTTAAATGGGTTTATTTTCAAATTTTCAAATTTGAACAAATTAATAAGAATTTATAAAATAAAACTTTGGATATTCATTTAAGAATAATATAGTAAAAAAAAAAAAATCAAAATTAATGGCTTGAAATAAAAGCTAGAAATGAAGTGCTTCAAAAATTATTCTATATAAATTCTTCGTCTTCTTAATAAGTAAATAAATAAATAAATATTCAAAATATGACATTTTTAAAGATTTGTTCGGAATATTGAAATTTTAAAAAAAATGTAAAATATATAAATTTTATATAGGTGTAATCCGAGTTTAAATTTGAATTTGAATGAGTTAAATGACGAAAATAATTGAAATGATTATTGAATGTCTCCATTTAATGGGTAAGATTGGAATAAATGCAATGGAAAAGTTAACCTAAAAAAATGAAATAATTAAAATTAGTAAGCATTTAATTAACAAAAATTGGGAAACAATTATGCTTTCTTTTGTTATAAAAATTGGAAGGTAGGAGTAGTAGGTTACCCAAATTGTTGCTTCCCATTATATCATTAGGTCAATACCTATGACTTTTTGACCTTTGAATTCAAATCAAATTTTAATATAATCCAATTAAATATGTTTTTTTTCTTCAAGTTAATGTCAAAGTTTGACTCATATTATATATATATATATATATATATATATATATATATATAATCTCACTCTAGGCTAGATATATCTAGTTGAAACTGTTTTTTTGCCACATCGCGTATAACGGGAATGGAACCCCCTCTGTAGCCGGCGAGTGTATGGAGAATGTTCGAGATATTTCGATCCAATAATTTTTTAAGAGTTAGTTTTGGATTACCCGTTACTCTAATAATCAGGTATCTTTATGCCAAAGATTCTTCCTTCAGTGGGCAGGAGCACACTTATGCTTTCCTCAACCTATACTAGGAGTGGTAATGAATAGAGATCTCTCGCTAGGTGTCTTCTCTTCTTATCACTAAACTTCGTTTATATATATATATACAATTTTTTCTTCTTATTTTATAACTAAATAAATATTTTTTTGTGGGTTAATTTAGAATATTATTCAAACAACTAAAAATATTCCACTAATTTCATAACTATTTTTTTATTATTTATTTTCATAATTTCATAATTTAATTAAAATATTTGAAAATAAATAAAAATATATTTTACCAATTAACATTTTATTTTTTATAATAATTGATTTGTATTAATGATAGATGGCGTAAGCAAAGGAGCAAATGAATTTTTCAAGTTCATAAAAAATAGTTTATAAATTTAATTTGTGAAATTTAAACCATAAAAACTAAATTTGACACTTTTTAAGTTAAAAAACTCAAATTTTGAAATTTATTTTTAATATTCTTTAAATTCTGAAAGCTTTAAGATTTTAATTAACATAAAATATAACAAAATCAATTATTTTCTAAAAAATTTTAACACGTCACGGGCTAATAAACAAAAATAAAAATTTAATAGATACTTTAAAAAATATTATTTTATTTAGGGAATAAAAAATTGGCGGTGGACGATGACTGGGCGATTAGGAATAGTCAACGATTAGAAAATTGACGATTCACCGTTTGCTTTCGACAAAAATTCAATAAAGTGTAATGACGAAATTACCCTTGGAGTTCTCCAAGTATACCGTTAGAAATCGTAGTAAAAGGTCAAACGCGTCAGTACCCTTTGTGGGATATGGTTCTTATCCATATGTCTCTCTTTAATTTCATTTCCTTATTTTCAAATTTAATTTTGATTTCCCCATTTAACAAATCATATGCCATTTTTGTATATTAGTTGACCATCACATCCATTTGGTTCACGAGTTTAAAAGGATCCAATCCAAAAATGATTCTGTAATCAACAGTTAAGTAGAAAAGGCTCTCGTGTTTTGAAATGATCTTATTTAAGATTACAAGTAACAAGGACGCGGTGTAAAATATAGAGAAAATGACCACATTATAACACAACTCTTATTAAATTATGAACCCAACCAAACTCAACCCGACCATAAATTTTTTGGGTTACGTTGGTTCCGTTCGTTTGGATCATTTACTCAAATTTTTGTGGGCAAAGTAGAATATTAATGAATAAATTATCAATTTAATTATTTTCAAATACTTAAATATTACCTTCCAAATAGTTGTAGGAGAATAAATAAAAAAAAAATTATATAAAAAAAAAATTATATATATATATAAATAATTGTTTCCTAAGAAAAAATATATATTTTAAAATTGGAGAACTCGTGAACCAACTCATCTCATAAAATTTTCATTTATTTGAACACAACTCGAACCACGTGAAATGGGCTAAGCATGATTAGATTTTTCAAATCATTATATTTTTTTATTACCCTTATTTAACTTTTTTTCAATAATATTTCGAATTTATATACCCAGTAGTTTCGTTGAAGATGCAAACTTTTGAATTTCACATTTGTTAGGGAGAAAAGTACCAGCATTGAATAATTTATCTCGAACTATATATATTTTTTAAATATTAGCTCGAATTGAATAATTTGTTTTGAAGCTCTATATTTTTTTAATTATTAGCTCAACACACTTTCTTGTAGCCCTAACGCTACATATTAAAGAAATGCCTAAAATACCCTCACGTTGAATATATAATTATTATGATGGTAATAAATCTTCATAATCACAACGAGAATATTTGGTATTATAACCTTTTATTAGCCAATAAATTAGCGTATTCCCTAAAAAGCCATACAATTTTCAAAAAAGTCTAAAAGTTAAACCTACTCGTGTTCCCAATTAACCAAACAATTTACAAACAACCACTTAATTTTTCTTAATTAAAAAAAAAAAAAAGCTCTCTTTTTGCTTTTGAGTTATCATTTCAAAATGTTTTCATCGACAACTTTTGTATTGACATTAATAATTATATATATTTATATTTATTTATATGAATTTTTAGAGAAGAAATTAAGGGAAAAAAAAAACCTTTTAAGAAATTGAAAATAAATAATTTTTTTTGAATTTTCTTAGATTATTTTTGTAATATAAATTCTTTTTTTAAAATTCTTGCATTTTTTAGGCTTTTTGGTAAATAGAAATTAATGAATTAAAAATAGGAAAAGAAAAGTGGAAAAGGGAATGGTTGAAGTTTAAAGTGTTAGCAAAATAAATGATTGCCACGTGGCTTCACTTAATTCCCTTCTTTTTCTTTTTCTTTTTAATAGTTTTTTTTCCAAATTAATTCAATATAATATAATAAATATATATTAGGGTTTATGATTATTGCATATTAGCTGCCTAGCACATGGTTTTGCATTGTCCATCATATGGGTTTAATTAATCATACAAATCATAATTTAGATACAATTATTTTATTTATTTAATGAAAATTATTTGCATACTACTTACCAACAACAATATTATATATTCTTTTAATTATCAACTTGATTTTAAAATGATTTACATTAAGCTTTTATTAAATTTTCTAACATATATTTATAGGATATAAAATTAAAAAATTAAGCTTTTATTAAATTCTCACATATACTTATGAAGTTGAGGAATATAATAAACATCAACAAACATCCTTTGTGCATCTTGATTAGCATTCACTTAGGCTATGTAACCCGACTTTCGATTTACCTGCATCACCAATTCTGCTTATAAAATAGTCACATTGTCTTACCTATTTAAAGTTTGAGAATAGGTTGAGGGTATTGTGTCTTCGACACCTCTAATCATTGGCTTTATTCAATAGAACTCACTCGGGGTTCCAGTTATATTGTGGAAAACTTCAAAGGGAACCATGCCAGTATTGTTGTAAGCCTCCATCAAAGTTTTTTCTAGCTATGTCTTGTTCAGGTATAGTTCACCATCTTTCGATTCTTGACAAGTATGGTCACATTAAGAACCCTTCTCAAAAGATCAAGGTTGGTTGGTGGTGCAACCCACAAGGGGATTCTACCCGTTAGCTTCCTTACACCTTACAATTTACTCACCCGTTAACTCACATATTAGACTTCTTGATTCGTATTTCAAGACGAGTTGAACGACGGATGCCAAAAAGCATGTAGATGCGGAAGCATATCGCAAGATGTATATTGCCAACCACGTTGGGACGACAAATAATAATAATAATAATTAAGTACACAAAATTTAAATGGGGTTAAATTTGTATGGGATAGAGAGTATGAATTTGTTTGTGTTTGTGAAAGAAGGTCACACGTTTGGATGGTAAAGTGGCATGTAAGTTATTTGATGCATTGGGTTTGTTCTTTAATAATTATTGTTCCACATTGATGGCCGACATATAAAATAACATGCCCTACCACTCTTTTCTTCGCTAAAATTCCTCAATTTCCACCATTTCTTTTAGCTCTCATTTCACAAATTTCAAACTCACAAAAATACTTCGATACATTCAAGTAGAGATGTTCATCGGGTGCGGAGTGATAATAGCTACTCGTTCTCGTCACCAAAAAATTCCTCATTAAATTATGTCTGAGTCGAATGTGGGTGGAATCGTTAATTATTTATGTTTTTTTTTTATTAATTGAATTTAAAATGGGATATTTGAAAATAAATTCCACTAAAGCCTAAACTTGGTGGGTAAAAGCAGAATGATGAAGCCAAAAGAGGAGGATTAAAGAGACATAATGTCGGAGATGTGTTTTTGTTTTGGTGAAACTGTGTTTCAAAGGTCAAATTGTGTTGGCTAATGATATCAATTAAACGCTTTGACAAGTTACCTCCTTAAATAATTTGATTTTACTTTTCGAGTGTCATTTCATTATTATCCTATACTCTTTTTTTTAAGAACAAAATGATCTTATTTTTAAATGACTTGATAACATCATCACTAGTGATGATTGTGACTTGATAACATCATCACTAGTGATGATTGTGTGAGATTCACTTGTTTCTGTGTATAAATAAACCATATAACGACCCTACTCTTAGAACACGACTTGACTGTTACCACATGCATTGTTATGGATATTTTTCAAAACTTTAAGTTTTAGAACAAAAATAAAACAAGTCTCTGTGGCAATCATTGTCACTCGTTTAGGATGTTCTAATTCTTATGTAAATGAGCTCATTTTCGCGGTTGGAAAATACATACACGTGCAAGCATGACTATCATGACTGTACTGGGACGTGAGGCTCGAAAAAATTTCAAATGTGTGTAAGAGTTTTATAGCTAAAAATGTCATAATTTTGTGAGGGGGTTGATGAAATAGAGAGAGGGAGTGTGGGCCAGTGGCTAAAGCAATATACAGTACCACGGCTTGGTGAAGAGAGACAGAATAAATGGAAAATGGAAAACATGGGTGTTGTTCTGATTAATGGTGCAGACAGCTTCCCACCAAACAAAGCTGGTACTCCTCTGGGTCTTGATAGCTGCATTTCCCTGCACTATTTAAGCCCTCATACCGCCCACTGCTCATCCACTTTGTACGGTATGAAACATCATATATAGAACATAAACTATTAATGCCTCAATCTTACATGGATTGAATTCATAAAAATAATATAACGTCATTATCGTTGGAGGTTTTCCTTAAAAGTATTCGGTTGTCACTGATCTAGACACAAATAAAATCTAGCTGGATTAAGGTCGGTCTCGTGGCGCCCATTCCTAACAAGTGGGCATTCACTCATATTATGGGGGCCGACCCTCTTTTTTGCTGATTCAATCATTTCGAATTTCTCATAACAGTCGCTTTGCTAGGACCCTTCAAAGTTTATGGGTTTTGAGAGACATGGGTTGACATATCTTAGAAGGAAGTGAAGTTGGGTAGAAGAAAGGGCTTTCATTGAATTTAAAGATCAGCTTGTGTCACAATCAAACAATGAATGCAAAAGATGAACAGAAAAAGCAGACTCATAGGGATCTGAGTTCTGATGGAAGAGATCTCTGGAAAACACACAGAAACAAGCAGGGAGCGGCTGCCAAAGGAAAACAAAAACCAAACAAAACAAAGTACCCTATAAACAATCAATCAATCAAAAGGCTTCTGAGGCACATCTGGGATACAATTATCTTTCAGAATTAGCTATCTATCCCTTTCTGTTGGAACTCAAAGAGCAAGGAATTTGATGACCCAAATTATCCAGAATTTCAAGAGGTCATCAAATGATTCTTTGGCTGGTGCATAGGAATGAAGATCAGTTCATGGTAATGTTGACACGACTAAGCAAAACCCAGCTGACAATCCATAACTACTTCACCTAACCTTTAAAGTAAGCAACATCCTTTCCAACACAGTTTTGGTTTTCTTCAATGAATTTCAACACAAACATAAAGACCCTTGTCCCTATAAGACATCTAGACAGGCCAGAGAGAATGAAATTCTGCAACACTCGGCCCATACTATGGACCTTTCACCAGCAATATGTTCTTTGAGCTCAGGGCAGTATCTTTAGTTATTAACAATCGAAATCATTCAAGAGTGAAAACCAGAACATGTGGAAAATTGAATCAAAGAACAAATACTCGACATTTTTGGACAATTACATTTGCACTAACATGTGGTCTTGGACTTCGAAGATTAGAGAACTAACCAGACAATTAGTTAGGCTTTCATCGATCAGCTTGTGTCTATATAATCTATAGACATTGTGTGGGCTTTACAAAGTAAAGGGTTACACGAAGTGCTCAGTGGGGTATTCATGTTCATATCCATTGTAGTCATAATACAATCTCTCACCCTTAGATATGTCTCTGTTTGCAATCAGTAGAACTCTACATTCACCATTTACATTGAACCTGACACACTTAAGGTTTTGCTTTTTCCTACCATCCCTGCGTTGAGATACAGCCTCAAATCAAAAGGAGAAAACAAGGAAAACAAGAGCATAGAATGAGGAACTATTCCTCTCAGGCTTCTCAAACATAAGAGTACGATAATAAACGAAGTAAATGAGGGATGAGCTTACGGTGTGTGGTTGTTGATTCCATTTATAAAACGGGCAATGTTACTACGTTTGTCGGGACAAATGACGAGGCTTTTAGATCGGTTAGTCGCAGACAGTAATGTCATCATACTATCCCCATCATCATGTTCTCGATTCCTCAAGTAATCAACATCACCAGTATATTCTGTAATTATGGTCCAGTCCTTTATAAACCTATCAGCCTCCACAGTAAACCTGTGAATTGTGATCATGTATGAATCAATTGATGCTCCTATCAAGAGAAAAAAGAAAACAAAGGAAACTGCAGATTCACATACCCTTCTCGAGGATCAAAAACAACCATAAGAGGAGGCCATTCTCCTCTCTCCATCATACTTTTGCACAAGTTTAAGGTTTCAATGTCCTCTTTTGGAAGAACCTAGAATGTAGTAACCAAAAGACTTCAGCATCATAGAAGATTATCATATATTTTGGCATTGAAAAACTACAATCCTACAAAGTCAGACAGAAACTTATTTTGTAAATGATCTTTACATTTATCCATCTCATCATCGTCTCACTAAGTGTAAACGAAAAAAATGGTCCTCAACTAGTTTAAAGAATAAAGACCTTCAGTAATTCATTGTTATGACAGTAGTATTTGGTCTATGCATTTCTATAATTTGAAACTCCATTGCGTCCAATTAATAACAAAGGCATCCCCTAAAAAGTTATCCACTAAGAAGTGATAATATCAGAACAAATGGCGAATAATGATAACTAACATTTATGAAAGATGTTGAGAGTTTCAACTTTACCTGCATTCCTCCGTGCTCAAGAGATGCGCAGTTTGCAGACCTTGGTGCCATGCCACGCATATATGTAAGCTCGTTACTGAAATCTGTACCTGTAGCCGTCAATGCTGTTGCCAGTGATGCCATTTGTTCCAAGCGTCTCGCAGTATCTGCAGTCGGCTTAAATGGCAAGAGCTTTCTTCTCTTTTTACTAAGTACTAAGCTACCAGTTCGTCTTCGTTTCTTTCGGGTCTCTGAAAAACCAAAATACAAGGGAAAAAGATTTCAATCATGATCCAGAGAAACCCTTAACCATGAAATGGATGTCGGTAAGCTCAAATCTCCAGTGGTAGGACTTTTCTACCTTGGTTTAAGTCCATTTGAGAGTCAACAGGTCGTTGGATGCGGAAAAAATCAACAATTTTGGTTTGAACAAGAGGGAAGGCTGCAACATAAGAGAACAGTAAGAGTAAGAACGATTAGAAAAAATGAAAACAATAATTGAACTTGTTTTGAGTCGGTAACTAGCAACGAAAGAAATGTACAGGAAATTGTTATGAAAATCCCTAACCCACCAGAACAATATACAGAACAAATAATTACTTGATTTTAAATGCGATTCGCTCGGAAACAAATAAATCAATTCGTATATAACACACAATACTACTTAAACAAGGAGATACACAATGTGTCTTCAATTCCACAACGCATGCAAAAAAAAATCGAACAAATTAGGCCTACTCCAGAGTCCAGATCGAGTAAAATAAATTAAAATCAAACGGATAAAAAACACATCATACATTGGAGCTTCTTGTGGTTGGAGCAAGTCGGGCAGAACCACGATCCCTTGGGGACGGAAACGAGGATGGGCGTAAGACAAAAGAGATGATACCCTCTATCACATTTGTCGCAGAGAAGAAGCTCAGCCGGAGAGTCGCCGGAGCCGCATTTCTGACAGGAAACGTCGTCGTATTCCTCGTGATCTGATGCAAAATCATGGCGGCTTGAGGGTTTCAAAGCGAGAGTTCTTCGTTTCTGCATCATTTTGGAGGATGGGGAAATGGATTCGGATTGGGACAAGGAGAAATCGGCTGGATGTTGAGATTGTGTTAGAAATGGGTATTTGAAGAACCAATTAGGGCATTGCGCGCGCTTTTTCGTTTCCCGGCAAAACTCAGCGCCATTACCAAAGCGACAGTTGTCTTCTCTCTCTCTCTCTCTTTCATACACCCTATGGGCCTTAAACACCCGATGGGCTCACAAATGGGCCGAATACCCTCTAAAGTGAATATTTTTGGTAACGGATAGGATCCAAGGCCTAATAAGTCCTTCTTAAGGCCCAATAAGCCTTTCTTAAGGCCCAATTACATATTTGGTGGACATTTGTGACTTTTATTTTGGGCATTTTTATGCTTAAGCGTTTTAGGGGTTTCTAGTACGTCAACAGATATATAGAAACTTTTCGGGTTGTAAAGGGAGAATTTGGGTGAAACTCTTCTCTCTAGGGCAAAGAATTGGTCCTCCTTATACTTACTTTGATCATTAAAGGAAACATTTTTCTTAGGTCTTCTGCACGAGTGATCTATGTCTCGTGTGTAACAACCCAAACCCACCGCTAGCCGATATTGTTTGCTTTGGTCCGTTACGCATCGCCGTTAGCCTCACGATTTTAAATCGCATCTACTTGGGAGAGGTTTCCACACCCTTCATTACCTCTCAACTAATGTGGGATCTCACAATTCACCTCCCTTGAGGCCAATGTCCTCGTTAGCACACCGCCCGATGTCTAAATTTGATACCAATTGTAACAGCTCAAGCCCACTGCTAACACATATTGTCCGTTTTGGCTTGTTACGTATCACCGCCAATCAGACATGTTTTAACACTATGAGACTGACGACGATACGTAACAGGCTAAAACAGACGATATCTAATAACAATAGCCTTAAGTTGTTACCTATGTATACTAAATATTCACTAAAAACAAATCAACCAATATTTAGACGTGTTCAAAAAATAATTTAGTGTAATAATTGTTTAAAATTAGAATAGTTGAGTCAAAGTCACAAAGTTTTTTAAATCCATTCATGAGATACACTTAAAACACGTGCAAAATTATCACTAAAACCAACATACTTGCCGACCATCTATGAATTGATTGGATTAATCAACCAAAGTTAGCTTACGTCATTATATGTTAGAATATAAGCAAAAGTCTTAATAACAGTCGGACAATTGTAAAAAGTCATATCAAACCCGTAGCTATTTTTCGTCAACATATTTGTTGGTTTTTTTATGAGTAAAGTTTTGCAAAATTGAGTAAGCGACAAATTTGAAGTGTACTATGAAACAAAATGAAGCCATCAAAAAGTGAATTCCTTCTTTAATTATTTTATTTGTCATCTTCTTGTTTCTTTTTAATTAATAATCTTTATATTATATATATTTTTTTTATTTTTGAAATTTGGTTAAAAATTTAGTGTAAATAAAAGAAAAAAAAAACACAATTTTAAAAAATTAAAAGATAAATAGTGATCCAACCGGATGTAAATCGGGTTGAAATAAAATATTAATGAAAGAATTAGACAAACTTGTTCCAAATGACTTTTTTTAATGAAAAAAACCGTACTTAGAAAGTCACTATAGGTCGATCCTAATAATGGTAGGTTAATGAGTTTGATGCTTCTGATCGTAATGGTAGGTTGATGAGTTTGATGCTTCTAATCGAAGTACTTTTTTCTTACTCGAACATTTCGGAGTACAAATAAAAACACTAATTATGATTTTTTTCTTAAAAAATGGGATCGAAGAGTCATTAGCCGACGTAAACCATAGCTAATCCACGGAGAATACTCAATGAACGACGATGCTGCTTAGAACACATGGAAGACGGTGATGAAGAATTTTTATTTTAAATTCTTAGCAGTCAACCAACTCCAATTTTTTTATTTATTTTATAATTCAAAATTAAAGTGTCAAAGTTGAGGAATTTAATTCAAAGATTATAATCAATAATAATCCATATATTCTCTATCACTTTCATGCAATTTAAAAGCACTAAGTTTTGGAATTAGAATCACTTTTGAAGACCAAACCAAACTCCTCTTTATTATCTTTTTATTCTTTGGCTATATTCTATAACCTAAACTCCTTCAATGGTCATTTTTTTTTTCTATTTTAATTTTAAATATTCCATAATATATTCTTAATCGATTGCTGGTTGTCAACGATAATATTTAAGATGATAAGGATCGAGAGAAGCCAATTTAAACTTGTTTTCTTCTAATATTTTTTTTAATCAAAGATTTTTTAAGCTTAAAAACATTGTTGGTAGAGATAGTGAAAATTGCAGAGTTTTGGTTCTAAATGTAGATGTATGGACGGTTTTCAAAATAGGGAATGAAATTGGAATGCATGAATTTCGAAGTAAAACATTCTATTATATGTAGAGACTTTAGACACCCCGGGTTGATACCCTCGTGGCTATAGAGCTCGCATGCATCCTTTACCTCGACTAATGACATCAATCACCTAAAGAAAAGTAATAAAAGAAAGGGTGAGTATAAAATTTATACCTAATAAGAAAAATCTAATTGTAAACTCTTATCGCATTCTTGATTTATAAGTATCTACTGGCTTTTCCTTTAGGTTCTAGACAAACAATTCTTGCTACTCTCTGACTACTTTTCCAGTCTTGATATATCTTCGGACTGCCCTGCAAGTCTTAGAGATCTCCTTCAAGATCTCCTCTAGGCACATACAAATGAGCCTGCCATAATAACACGTTGTACCCCGACCTTGCAAAAGTGTGTATCGGGTGTTTGTGTATCTACGATATACTTTCTGAGGGTGGGCTGGATTGTCAACTGTGCTAACTGCACGGTGACACCTCTGACCACCACTTTGGTACCAACCCTCTAAATCTCGTCGTGTAATTCCCTCTGCCTTGTGATCAACACAGATATGTGGACTATTTTCCTACTCAACTTGCATGTAGATGTGAGATCCCATGTTGGTTGGAGAGGGGAACAAAGAATTTTTTTTTTATAAAGTTGTGGAAACTTTTCCCAAATAGACGCGTTTTACAAACCTTGAGGGGAAGCTAGAGAGGGAAAGCCCAAAGAGAACAGTATCGACTAATAGTGCGCTTGGGTCGTTACAAATGGTATTAGAGCCAGACACCGGAGGGGAAGTCAGAGAGGGAAAGTCCAAAAAGAACAATATCGACTAATAGTGCGCTTGGGTCGTTACAAATGGTATTAGAGCCAGACATCAGGCGGTGTGCCAACGAGGATACTAGGCCTTGAGGAAAGGGTGGATTGTGAGTGAACATTGATTGGAGAGAGGAACGAGTGTCAGCGAGAACGCCGAGCCCTGAAGGGGATGGATTATGAGATCTCACATTGGTTGGAGAGGGGAACAAAACATTGTTTACAAGTGAAAACTTCTCCATACCAAATGCGTTCTAAAAACCTTGAGGGGAAGCCCGAAAGCGAAAGATAAAGCCTAAAGAGGACAATATTTGCGAACTGTGAGCTTGGGCCGTTACAAAATCTCCATGCCATAATATTTCACTAACTCTCTATCTCAGATTCAAATCCTTATAATTGAAGAGATACTTTATAGGCTCTTATGATCTGTAATTGTAAGTGTGTTCGTAATCGTGGGCAATTACTTTTCCATTATGCATAAGTATACACCCCAATCTCTTTTCCGAGGCATCTCTATATACCACGAGATTGTCAGTTCCATCTTACACTATGCAAACTAGAATTGTCATCAACCTTTCCATTAATTTATGAAAACTTTGCTTACATGCCGATTACAAAATAAAGGGCTTGCCATTCTTAGTCAATTAGGTCATTGCTCCATAAATCTTGGAGAAGTCCCGAACAAATATTTTGTAATATCTTATCAATCCCTAAAAGTTTCGCACTTTGGGGAATGTGGTCAACCTTAGTCATTTCATAATTGCTTCTATCTTAGTTGGATCCATAATAATTTCCACACAAAAATAATTATCTCAGGCAACCAAAACTCACATTTAGAGAATTTAGCTTAAGGTTGATGAGATCTCAACACAGCCAAGACCTTCCTTAGGTGATCTTCATGCTCTATCTCAATCTTTAGAGTACACCAAGATGTCATCGATAACCACAATGATAAATGCATTGAGATACTACGTAAACACCCTGTTCATGAGTTTTATGAACATCGTTGACGCATTGGTAAGACCGAATGATATCAATATAAACTCATAGTGTCCATAGCAACTCCTAAAAGCCATCTTGGATATGTCCTCCTATTTGATCCTCAATTGATGATACACCGAACTTAGGTCAATTTTAGAGAACATTGTTACACCTTACAACTGATCAAATAGGTCGTCAGTCCTCAGAATGGATAATTGTTCTTGACAGTGACCTTATTCAACCATGCAGCATATACACAATTGTAAGTTCCATTCTTCTTCTTCATGAACAACATAGAAGCTATTCTTGGTGTTGCTCCATCAATTCCTTGAGTTTTGTGGATGTCGTTTCGTAAGGTGCTTTAGAGATCGGTGCGATACCTCATTCTAAGTTGATCCCAAAGTCAACTTCTTTGACTGGAGGCAGCCCAAACAACTCTTCAAAGAAGGCATCTTCGAACTCTCTAACCATGGGGACTGAAGAAATTGTCAACTTAACTCTTAACTCTACAGTCAACTATCACATTGGCTAGGAGTGCCGAAGCACCTTTGCGAATTAATTTCTTGATCTTCACGACTGTGACAACTCTCGGGTACCTTTGGATGTAATTTACTGTACACAAAGCTCTCCTATGAAGGTTACCATGAAGTTTCCCAATCAATAACACCACAATTTCCTCCTGCCAATCCTTCGCAGGATGACATTGAAGTCTTGCATGCTCAGAACAATTAAAGTAGCATCCAAGTCCCATCCGAACTCTGTTACACTACCTTCCTTAACTCTATGGGAACTCTGTTACACTACTTTCCTTAACTTTGTGGGTAGCCATCAGCCGTTTATCCCTAGCTGCCAGGTGTGGATATTGGAAGTGTGTACTCTAAAGTTTCTAGTTTTAGGTGTGCTTGCTCAACAAATCTCTCAAAATTGAAGGAGCGCATTGAACTAGAATCAAATAACGTGAATGTCAAATGTCTAAAGACGGGTAATGTACCCCTCACCACAATGTCGAGCTTATTATCCCTCTTGGCCATGGTTGCATGAGCTACACCACGCCCCTATTGTTGTTGGACTCCTCGGCCCCTCAAGTAATTCCCGACTAAACGGTTAGCCTCTAGATTCTTCTTGTGTGGACAGTCTCCTACACGATGCCGAAACATCCAATTGTTCTAGCAAGGCACTCCCCTAAGTGATTACAATGGTACTTGGGGTCTAAAGCTCTATCCTAGACTACAACTTGACCTCAAAGTAAAAAATGCCCACATGTCTGTCTATCAGATATGGATGAAAACCTCTCGAATTTCCTTGTTTTCCTTGATGAGGAAGTAGAATGGTCTGAACAACAGTTGTTTGTTTACTCTTTTGTTGGTGCATGTCCATAAGAATGATGATACTTGAGCATGGCATAGTGAGAAGAGGCATGGGCCATAACCTTGAATCCCATCTCGAGTATGGCTAGAATTACATTACTGGTTAGAGATCAAAGATATAGAAGCAAGATTTCGAATCTTGTTTTAAATTGATTCCCTCCACAATCAAACTTGATTAACGCTTGATTGAAGAACTCAATGCAATCTAATACAAAAATTGCTTGAAAAATGATAAAGATTATACTAAAATAGTTTCAAAACTTGAATACTCAATTTCATTCCTAAAAAATCTCATTTTTGATCCGAGTAATTTGTGGGTATTCATAGTCTCTCCACAAAATAAGCTCCCAACTTTCAAATGCCCGCTCAAAGAAGTTAGTGATCATGATTGTTAAGTTGCTCCCCACTACCCTTCAAATATTCACTAAAAAAGAAGTTTAAAATGATTTTGACAAGTAACTTCCCATCCTTTTGTTAGAAGTTGTAGAATTAAAATAATAAATAATGTTTGGAAATAAATTATCAATCCACCCCATTCGTGGCCAGCATCCTTCCTGGCACTCGTTCTCCTCTCCAATCGATGTAGAATCTCACAATCCACCATTCTTCGGTGTTCAATGTCCTCACAGTCACACCGCCCAATGTTTGGTTCTGATACTAATTATAACATTCCAAGCTCACCGTTAGTCGACATTATCCTTTTTTAACTTTCTCTTTCGGGCATTCCCTCAAAGTTTTTAAAAAACATCGGCTAGGAAAAGGTTTCCACATACTTATAAAAAGTGTTTCGTTCCCCTCTCCAATTAACGTGTAATCTCTTCAAAACTTTTATGTCAAAAAGTAGTAACCCCTAAACACTATTCGAGCCATAGACATATATATTCATATGGTACATACAATGTTACCGAATCATATGTTTAGAAAAGGACGAGCGCATTCCCATCATTTAAGAACTTTCTCTCAAATTTGTTTTGAGCACACAAAATTGATTGATGCTTAGCTTTAAAAAGCCTCATTCATTTCACATGTCCAATTTAGGGGACAAAACAACCTGAGTTAATGGCTTTTTGTTGTCACAATTAATATAATTTTCCCTAACCATTAATATTTAAAAATAAGCAAAAGAGTAGATGAAGTTTGGTTGAGTGGCCAAAACCATAAGCACCCACAAAATAATAATAATAATAATAATAATAATAATTTATTTATTTATCACAACTTGGATGGAATTTAATTTATTAATTAAGAAAGAATTTGGCCATTGTTTTCAAAGATGGGTCATCATAGCACTAAGCTTCAATGGTATTGGTCAGTTGGTTATTAAAATTTAAAATAAACATGAGTTGTTAGGCAGAAAATGATTCCATGGAAGATGTGAAATTAAATTTATTATTAATATCTTTTAATTATTAAATAACCTTTTTTCTTTTCTAATTATTATTATTATTTTTTAAAATTCCACACCCACACAAGTGCTTGGCTCATGTGGGAAGCTTCTAGCTCAATACTTAAATGGTCAGCCAGAAGTCTTATTTATTTATTTAAAAAATATTATTTCAATTCTTTTGGGCCCTCATGTTAGTGGGTGTGGGCCCACTTATGGGCCCATATCGAAGAATTACGATTCAAATCGTCTAAAAATTGATTACGTAAATAATTTTAATCATATTTTTTCGATGAAATTAATGAGGATAATTATGCATTCCTAATAAATTACCCATTAATTATCGTGTCAATTTCTATAATTTATTTTAGTTATTTATTATCTATTTCATTATCGCATTTATTTTGAAATTAGATTTTAAAAAATTATATATATATATATATATATAATATTTTTAAAAATATATAATAAATAGTCTAAATTGATTTGAATGGAAGGGGGAAGAGAAGGTGAGAGTGGTGTGCACGTGCGGGAACTAAGAAGCACGTGAGGAAAGTGGAATGAACGGTGATGGATGATGAAGTGATTGACAGAATGGGACCCACGTTTTTGAAACAATAATTATTCTCCACGTCGCGTCAATTACACGTTACTCTCCCCGGTTGAATGCCGCAAGTTCATCACAGCCCAATCCCTTCCTCCCACGTGTCTTCCTCCTCCCACATGATATACAGCCGGCTTCCATCTTATTGGCCGCCGCCGCCGCCCCATTTCTCAGCTGACACCTTTCACCTTTTTAAATTCAATAACAGTATTATCGATGACGGGAAGGGTAAAAATATAACATAATTAATGAATTAATATTATTATTTTATAACTAATTAATTTGATTTAAAATATTATTTGGACTGAAAAAAATTAACTTATGCAGTAATATTTTTTAGTTGTAATATAATTATTTATTGTTCATATTTTTAATTAATTTATACTTATTTAATCATTTTTAGTAATTAAATTTAATTATTTCATTTTAATATTACTTTTAGTTCATGTTTCAATGTAAAAATAATTTTTTAGTGATTAATTATTTAAATTTATAACAATACGTTAATAATACTAATTCTAATTTACAATCACATTTTACTTAATTAATCAAATATAATTTATAAAAAATTTAAAACAAACCCAATATTTCATTTTTGGTCATCAATTATCCAACATATCTAAAATAAATAATAAACAATCTCAACAATATTACTTTTATTTTAATTTTTTTATTATTTAATTTTCTTCTTATTTTCTTTTTATCATATGCAAACTACCATTTATTTTCTATAAACAATTGAGAATTGTGAGTTGAAAATAATGACGTGTGAAATATATTTAATTTAAAACTAACAAAGATTTCATATATTTTTCTATTAAATAATTGAAATTGAGAGCTAAAAATAAAAGAACATGCTTTATAACCTAAATGACATTTTTTTTCTTTTTCATTTTAATAAAATTTTTGAAAATATCAAAATTTTAAATTTTATAAAATTTATTTTTCTTTGGAATATAAATATATGAAATGTTATTCATAAAATAAAAGGCAAAAAAAAAAAAAAAAAGATTTGACACGTGGTACAATACTATTGAACCACCCTAACTGTAAAAAAAACATACCACCCCTCTTTTAATCTCTCCACTCCCCTAAAATAATTTTAGGTGGATTTATCTTATGATGTCACAATTTGTTAGAGTAGTTAGTTAAATCTATTTTATTCCTCATACCTTATTTAGATTTTAGTTAGAAATTAAATAACAATAATTAGACTGGTACATGATGATGTATGAGTTACGATCCCTAATGATGTGCGAAATATATATAGTTCAATGTATGACGTACTTGATATGCTTGATGCACTTTGTGGCAATATGATGATTGCATGACGTTTGTGTTAAGATGTTGATGTTTTTCATATTAAGTATACTATATGATGATGAGTATTGTATTGCATCATGTCGATAGACTAACATAGGACACAACCCTAAGAACATGAAAATGATGTTAATATAAATATCTAACGAGCATGTGTTACTTAATGTAATAAAGAGATAAGACTAGAGGGTTGTGTCATAAGAGATGATAAGATGAAATTTAGAGAGACTCATGTATGTTGTATGTTCATAATAATAGAGATACTTTCCCTAGAGATGATGGGTGCGGACGCGCACAGTATGATGAAAAGGGTGTTCATGGAGAGCATGACACTAGGGGTTCCACTGACCTCCAGACGTTGCTACAGAGTAGTTTGACCAGAGAGAGTTCAAGGGGTGTGCGAGCTCCCTGAGGATTCTAAGTACTACACATCCACAGTAGTCCGAGACTAGAGGCTACCCCCTAGATGAGATAAACATAGGTCCCAAGAGCATGATTGCATGTGTTTGCATTTGCATGGCTCCCTATATTGGAGTCACTTATGGAGTATTCTTTGAAATACTCAGGCCGTGTGTCACATCATTTTTCAGGTAAAAACAAGACACACATGTACGGATGACGGTGACATAACGAGCAAAGACTGTGACACGTGCATAGGATAGACTCATATTTAAATTTCTAGTCTTAGGTTAGAATAGGTTGTTTTGCATTTCACGGGTTTAAATTATTTCATATTTGTTTTTATTTTCTCTAAATTTCAGTATTTGGTATTTAAACACGAAGACCATGACAGTGTTTTCTAGAGATACAAGATGTTTTAAATGTTTTCGATATTTATACTAGATGAAATTTTCTTTCAAAAGTTATATTCCGCATTTTAGAAGAGGATGAGACATTAGTAACGACTCTGAATAAGTAAAAATTTAAAGTCATTATAACCTCGTTAAACAGAAAAACTCGGTGCACGAACTTATATCTTTAGAATATCTCTTACTTACATATACCTTATAAACTTTAGTCACGTTTTCAACCATGAATTAAAAAAATATAATATTTTAAAAAATTGAGCTTGGATGGCTATTTAACATAGGACCACTCTTCCAACGACCCCTCCATCCATATCAATAAATTAAGGACTCCCTTATTAGGAGTACTAAATAAGGAACCGGTGAGAATGATATTTTCCTTTTTATAACAAAAATATATTACCAAAACTAATTATATACATGAATTGAGTGAGCTGAGTTGCCAATTCTTTTAGACCATCACTTTGATCGAGTAGGTGACTCGAGTAATTAAAATATAACTCACAATCTAACCAACTGTAAGATTGAGTTATATTAGGTTATCGAGTTGTTTTTTAAAATTATTTAAAAAATTTTACTAATTCACCTGACATGTTATATTAATAATTAAAATCTCATAAAATTTTAAATAATAACGCATTATTAAACACGATTATAAGTTTAAATATTCTTAATCTTATTAAAAATATGGTAGGGTTGGGATGAGTTGGATTGTAACCCTATTTGCAGAGGTAAATCAAATTGACTCGATAAAAAAATGTCAATCCACAAACCGAACCAAATTTTTTATTTTTTTAAAAATTCAATCCAAACCAAAGCTAAAAAAGAAAAAGAAAAAAGAATCTTACCAAATTCAATTTTTATGATTTGGGTTGAATAGTCTGAGTTTGTCGGATTATTAGGTTATATGCACACTCCTACACGAACTCTCTTAATTAGATCAGAAGTTTAGAAGTCCAAGATAATATAATATAGAGATTATGGTATGTATCTCACATGACTTCGTTTTTTTTGTATCAACTTGACGTACGATCTCAATTGCTACAACTTTAATATATATATATCGGTTACAAAACAATGTCGTCATCATTGAGAGATATTCATTGGCTTAGCTCAAATGTATCAAATCTTTCCACAAAGAATATTATGGCGAGCTAGATTTCGGATTTGAAACAAAGACGTTTGGATTTGAAACAAAGATGTTTTTGTTTTTGATAGATTAAAATAAGTTAATTAGTGATTGAGAAAGCTTAATTAGAGTGAGCATATGATATATTATTCATATTGGCCATTACACATAGCATAATGGCCTTATTCTTTTAATACCAACCTACCTTCTACCAACTTTCCTCTATGTCTCTCCAACCAAGGAAATTTAATAAATTCATCCTTTCAAAAGTGGAAACTTAGAAGATAGCCCTAAGCCAAGCTGGTGAAACAACCTCACATTCAAATATATCTTCTCTTTAGGTTGTTTTGATGGAAATATTTGTAATCCAATCAGATATTTTGTATTCGTTCATTCATGTACTCTTCCTTTATTTGACTGTCACATGTCCATTACTTTCCGCTGTAAGATCTCACATTGGTTGGGGAGGAGGACGATACAACCATTGTAAGAGTGTGGAAACCTCTCACTAACAGATGCATTTTAAAAACTTTGAGAGAAAACTCAAAAGGAAAAGTCAAAAGAGGACAATATCTGCATCCAACTTGAAGATGTTCCACTCTGATGCCATTGTAACGCCCCGTGTATAGGATTTAGATGAAGATTTGAAATTCAGATTCAACAGTTTAAGGACCCACAATTCTTGTGCATCACCTACGACATGACCACATTACCTACTTATTACTCAACATAGATCCTTCATTATGTTTTATCCTCACTCACATGCTTCCTAGGAGGTCCCCTAATATAGAAATCACTTTAAGCTAAACACACTTAATTTTGAAGTTCCATGCTTTCTTAGGATCATTCTCATTCAAATATGGTATCGTTTCATTCATGCATCTCTCATTTACTCGAGTGTCACACTTGTGTTTAATAGAACTCTAAAGTTTATTTTTATAAAAGAAAAAAAAAAGTAAAAAAGCAAATTGTCATCAAACATAGTCTATACTTTAATTTTAAAAATTTAGCTTGAATTTTGAAGAACAAGAACGCTTTTAAAAAGCGGGCAACGGATCAAAATTCGGTCGATACTTATAAAATTAATAAAAAAAAGAAAAGAAAGTAAAATAGTGATTTAAAGAAAGATTATAGAAATTTAACGTTGAAATGGGGTATGGGAACATTGGCAGTTGTTGGCATGATGAATGGTCGTAGAAAATTGGGGTGGCCACAGTGTGAGCACTGTGAAGAACAAGATTGAACCAAAACATGGATTAGTTTAGTTTAATAAATAATAATAATAATAATAATAATAATAATAATAATAATAAAAATAAAGCAAAAGGGTTGGAAAGGACGAAAACACCCTGAAATGAGAGTGAGTTGGCCGACAAATAAGAGTGATGGATATGAATGGATCCTAATCCCATGTTTGCTTTTGCACACCATTTTCTTCTTCATTTCTTCTTTTTTCTTCTCTCCTTTTCTTCCCTTTTTCATCACTTCCTTTTCCTTTTCCCCTTTTCTCTCTTCCTCTTCTTAATCCCCATGGATACTCCTCCTTGGCCACAGGTAATCTCTCTCTCTCCTCCTCCTCTTTCTCTCTCTCTCTAAACCTCCCTACTTCTAAGCTTTTTAACTTTTCATTTCATGGCTTCTCTTTCCCTTTTCCTTTACATCAACTCCTCTAAATTCTCTAATGGCTCATCCATAAAACATGTTTTTTCTCTAATTCTCATATGGGTAGTCGAAAAAACACTTTTTTTTTCTCTAATTCTCAGATGGGTCGTCGAAAAAACACTTTTTTTCTCTAGTTTTCTGATGGGTCATCGAAAAAAGATAATTTTTTTCTCTAATTATCAGATGGGTCGTCGGAGAAACACTTTTTTTGATCTGGGTTTGAGAAATGGAGTCTTTTTTTACGATTAGGGTAAAAAAAAACGCATGAATTTGATGATGAAATGATTGATTTTTGTGGATTTGGTTATCAGTTTGCAGGTGGTGGAGTGGTTGTTAAACAAATGGAAGGAGGTGAGTCGTCGAGTTCTTCAAAGGGCGGTAATATTAATATTAATAATGTTAATATTAATATTAATAATAATAACAATAATGGTAATTTGTTGGAGAGAAAGGCAAGGCCTCAAAAGGAGCAAGCTTTGAACTGTCCGAGGTGTAATTCGACCAACACAAAATTCTGTTACTACAACAATTACAGCCTGTCTCAGCCGAGGTATTTTTGTAAGTCTTGTCGGAGGTATTGGACGGAAGGTGGCTCTTTAAGGAATGTTCCAGTGGGTGGCGGCTCAAGGAAGAACAAAAGATCTTCACTTTCAGCACCAGTTGATAAGAAGATCAACGGCTCTGATCAAAACCCTAAAATGATCCACCATGCTCATCAGGATCTCAATCTTGCAATCTTCCCTCCGAATAATAATAACCCTATTTCTTCTTCTTCTTCTACTTCTTCTTCTTCTCACCTTTTCGGTTCTTTCATGGCGCCGCCGCCGCCGCCGGCTGCGGCGGCCGGAGTCTTCAATGTCGCTGGTGGGTTTGGATTTAATGAGCTGAAACCATCAAGCTTAAGTTTTTCTTTGGATGGGTTTGAGAGTGGCAGTGGGTATGGGAATCATCATCACCATCATCAAGATCATCAAGATCAGACGGCTGTTATGTTTCCAATTCAAGATTTGAAGCAAAGTAATGGGAGTGATGAATTTGAACAGAATAGAGGAGGAGGTCGGCATGGAGGGGATAATTCAAGTGGCGGATTTTGGAATGGGATGTTGGATGGTGGATCATGGTAAAATTTCATTCTTTTACTGTTGTTTTTTTTTTTTACTTTCAATAGATATGTTACTAAAAAAAGATGAAGAAAAATGGTGTGTTTTTTTTTTTTTTTTTTTTACCACAGCTTGGTGTTGGTTGGTGGTGGGGTGATTTTGTTTGGAGTTTGATGAACAAACTAACTATAGGGTTTTTCTTTTACCTCTCTTGTGTTTCTCCTTCATTTTTTTTTTTTGGTATCGGTTTTGAAGCATTGTTTTTAGGTGAACTTCGAAAGTTTCTTAGAGGTTTTCATGATTATTACATAAAATAAAAGAAAATTTTGGTCACTCCGATTCTTCTTCCAATTAAACATCCACTTCGACCGAAATACATAATTAAAGGCCTTATCGAGGGATCGTATCTTCATATCATTCATGTTCATGTATGGAAAAAAAGGAGCCAAAGTCAAGTTGATTAGGCAGGCAGAATCCCAAGAAGGAAAGGAATAATCACACCACAGAGCATTGCATTTCATGAATGAGTCTTTTACTTACACACGACCTGAAAAAGACAGATCATTGAGGCCCCATTGCCAATGAAGGGCATTCCCTTTCCCTTTTTGTCCTTTTTTAATAACCCTCTATGCCCCCTACCTTTTTGACTTGTGCTAATCCGATTGATGCAAATGCTATATGCTTAGCTTCCTTTATTAAGTTGAGTCAATACTTTGTTTTGTTGATTTGTGAGCTACTTAGCAACCTTTTTACATTCCCCATTTATGTTATAGGCTTAGAAATACCAACTTATTGATAGTACTACGTTTTTTGAATGTTCAATACCAAAGTTTAAATGTTCAATACCAAAGTTGTTAAATAGGTAACTCGTCAATCTCTTGGCATCTATTATTAAATTCACCCATGATAAGTTGTCAATCCCTAAATGAACTATGTAATTGTGAGATCCCACATCGATTGTAGAGAGGAACGAAACATTTTTTACAAAGGTGTGGAAACCTCTCTTTAGCAAACATGTTTTGAAACGTTTAGAGGAAGTTTAAAGAGGACAATATCTGCTAGCGGTGAGCTTGGAACGGTTACAAATAGTATCAGAGATAGTCACTGAGCAGTGAGTCAGTGAGGAACGCTGGGCCCGCAAGGGAGCGGATTATGAGATCCCATATCGGTTGGAGAGGGAACGAAGTTTTCCTTATACGGGTGTGGAAACCTCTCCCTAGTCGACGTGGATTGTGAGATCCCACATCGGTTGGAGAGGAGAGCAAAACATTTCTTATAATGGTGTGGAAACATCTCCCTAACAGATGCGTTTTAAAACCTTGAGGGGAAGTTCAAAGAGGAGAATATCTACTAGTGGTGGGCTTGATCGGTTACAAATGGTATTGGAGCTAGTCACCGGGCACTGGACCGGTAAAGGGGTGGATTGTGAAATCCCGCATCAGTTGAAGAGGGAACGAAGCTTTTCTTATAAGGGTGTGGAAACCTCTCCATAGTCGACGTGGATTGTGAGATCCCACATCGGTTGGAGAGGGGAACGAAACATTTCTTATAACGATGTAGAAACTTCTTCCTAACATACACTTTTTGAAACCTTTAGAGGAAGTCTACTGAGAATAATATAATATCTGCTAGCGGTGGGCTTAACTCATTACAAATGGTATTGGAGCCAGTCACCGAGCGCTACAAGGGTATTGAAACCTCTCCATAGTCGACATGGATTATGAGATCCCACCTAAGCCCGAGAGAGAAATGAAAACTTTCCTCTTATAAAGGTGTGGAAACCTCTCCATAGCCTAATCTGGAGGGAAACCCTAAAAATGAAAGTCAAAACAAAATAATATCTACTAACAGTGGATTTTATCTGCTATGTTAAAGATACAAATAGGTATTTTACTATACGATTCAAATGCAATTCCTGATAAAATAAAAACCAGTCCATCAAATTGACCCCAACCAGAGTATCATAAAAACTATGCCCTACAACTCATACATATAGTGAAAAAGAGAGAAAAGTGGGTTTGTTTGTTTCTGAGAGACCCACCAAACATTCCCTTGGGTAAGTGTGTTTTGTAGTTTCCATTTAAAACTAACAGAAACCACAAAGAAAGTAGGGTTGGTAGGTGGCGATGCAGAAGCAGCAGCAGAAGCCCAAGCCTCATCATAGTGATGCAACTTTCTTTTGTGCCTAACTCACGCTGAGGATTATTGGGATTGAGTGTCCCACATTGGTTAATTTAGTGGAAGATCCTGGGTTTGTTTATAAGTGAGGAATACTAACTCCATTAGTATGAAACCTTTAAGGAAAGCTCAAAAGAGTTTATGTTCAAAGTGGATAATATCATACCATTATGGAGAGTCATGATTAACCATGTCAATAAAAGCGCCAGAGAAAGGAGTCGAGCCTCGAGTACAGGGAGGCTATTCGAGAACACGGTATGAGGCCTTTTGAGAAAGCGCACTTATGCTAAAAGTAGATCGAGCCCATATCATTTTTCCATTACATTTTCATCGCCCTAAATTTGTAATAATTCATAATTACATACCTCTTTCGTGCCATTTGGTATTTAGATTTCTAACCTCGTATTGTTATTTCAATGTCTTTACGTTTATTCTGCGTTGTTTAATCACTCGTATGGGAAGAGTAATGTGGGGACAGTACTAACTAAGGAGCAGGAATCGAGTCAAGCGCGAGTAATAACATAATATATACTTTTCACGATTTTCTCCTAACTTCACAATTCCGTCGAGGAAGAGTAATGTGGGGCTTATAGCTTAAGTCCTTCCAATGTGAAAGAAGTGGCCAACATGCATGCTCGATTGAGAGCCTGAAAAAACTGATGTCAATTTAACTATAGAGACATTAAAATTTGATGAATTTAGACTCATCTTTTAAATAAAAAAACATTTTTTAGTTGTTTTTTTCTCAAACAAAAAAACAAGTTCTAATTCTAAAGTTTGATGAATTCAATTCATTTTTCAATAAAAAACAAGTTCTAAATGTTACCATTGTTCATTTCCAAAAAAAGTTCATTTCTTGTTTTAATTTCCTAGTTCATTGTTCAATTTATTCGTTTTGGGGATTTATTTCATTGAGGGATAAGCTCGGGCTCTATGGGCGTCATGCGAATGAATGAGCCACAAGAGAGGAGAAAATCGAGGGCCAAACTAAAGGTAAACTCGTATATTTTTCAGAACGCTTGATCCTTCGATTATGTCCTTAAATCCTAACAAAACTTCATGAATTTTGTCTCTATAGACGCTTTAGGAGAAGATCCACAAATTCCTTGAAGACATCTGCCATATGAGAGAGAGAATGGCAATGGTTGCGAGCAAAGAATCATGCCTGGCCAAGTGCCAGAATGTGCACAAAGGAAGTCCTTATGGGAGACGACATTGTTGTAAGAGAGGCAACTAAAGTTGAGTGGGGGAGAGCCTGAGAGAATGAGTCGCTCACTCTATAAGAATGCTCCAAGAAGCGGAGGACAAGTGAATTTCTTGAACTATCCCCTCTTGCCTAATGTGGATTACGTCACAATAGATGTCAAGAATAACATTTGTTCGAGAAGGAGCACCCGGCTAGATATAAAGGCAACAAAAGAATGAAGATACGGGAAGATGGAGAGAAACATCACTACAACGATTGCCACATGAGGTGGCCAATACAAAGAGTTGGGGAGTGTAATGTCAACAACTGAAATGTAATATCCATAATTTGCTTAATCTAACTAGTAACGTCATCCCATGTAATTACATATGTTGAAATTCATAATACTACCTTTATAGTAAAGCCATTGACTTACCTATTTAGTTTAAAACACGAAATTAAACATAACATAGTTTTAAATGTAAAACAAACGGCATTAAAAACACCTATCAACTACTAATTGAGATTCAATGCGATCTACAACCCAATTCTTACTTCTATGGTCTTTTCACCATTCACCGTCATATGTGCATGCGGGCTTTACGTTTACTTGAAAAATATAAGGGTAGCACATGACTTGAGTATTTTATGAAATAGTCACTGCACTATTGGGGTCAGTAATTCAATCACATACAATTCATGAGTGAGACCTATATTTTAAAAACATAACATGACTTTAGACTCCTTCACTCTCGAGCAGGATTGGATGCATAGTATTTCTCCCCAATGTTCGAGCACATGGGCCCACTAAGCTGGCTCGTATGCGTACCCCCTAAGTCTGGCTTGGTCAGGAATAATGCATTACACGTCACCTGATGCCTAAAAAAAGGAAAGACCTGCATGATATCATGACGAACATAAATATCAAACGTACGCGTCCGTACTAACATAACATAATTGGGGGGGGGGGGGG
>NW_019272069.1:847918-855645 GCF_002738345.1 Cucurbita maxima
GGGGGGGGGGGGGGGGGGGGCACATGACATACAAACATGCATGAGGTCCCATGATTTTCATTCATATCGTATTGGTCCCATCCGCTCTTGATGGCAATGCAATCGTCACTAGAGACAATGTAGCAGTCTTCGATTTGAGTGTTGGAACAAGAATCTGATAAATTGAATGGAGAATTAGGGAGAGAGATTGAGGAAGAAAAGAACCCTAAGGTTTTAAAGGAGAAGAAGAAGGGAACCTGAATTGATTCCGTTGGTGTTTGGTACGGTGACTTGAGCCAAGATGGTGAGCCCTTGGATAATCACATTTATGCACTTTCACCCCATATTATGATATATAATTAAAAATTCTTTTTGGTTCGGAGTAATTTGAATGATATACTTTTTTTTTAAGCATAATCCTAAAATACAAGGATGGGACTAAAGCGAAATAGCCAAAAGTGGCCTTTTCGCCTTAATCTCAAATTAATTAATTTTAATTAATTAATTAATTGATGTTTTGATGATAACAAACCTACCTTCAATTATTAACAATTCTTAGTATTTTTGTTCATAGTGTAAGGTTGGGAATAACAATTTCAACGTCTTTTTTGGTTCACTTAAATTAGAGATAAAACGAAGAAGTTCCAGTCAAAACAAATACCAACGTGATAATGTAGTGGCAAAATTGACATCATAGACCAATCAAATTCAAAACAAGATACGTGACGTGATAATATGGTGACAAAATTGATGATGTGGTGACAAAATTGACATCATGGACGAGCGGCAAAATTGACATCATAGACCAATTGAAGTATGACATTATAAATTTGTTAGAGTAACAAAGGGTGGAGTAAATAATAAAATTGTGGTCTATAATTTTTTACTATAAATTTAAAAATAAATAAATATTATTTTTCGTGGTCTACGTTTCGTTTCACGTTTTAGTGGTTCGTATCAATTCTTATTTTTACACCTCAATTGCTATTTAAACTCATCACCTTCATATTTTTCACACCACAACACACAAAACATTTGTTTTCTGATCTAAATTTTTTTATAAGCATCCTTCATATTTTTCACAACACAACCTACAAACATTTGTTATATCTGAGAGAGAGATTCTATTACTTAAGAGTGTTGTGGTGTGATTCTATAAGATTTCAGACAATTGTATTGGTTTGATTTTATTTCTTTTTTTTTTCTTATTTCTGAGAGATGTCTATTACTTTAGAGTGTTGTGTGTGTTTTTATAAGATTTCAGACAATTGTACTAGTTTGATCCTGAGTCGTGGAAAGGATTAAGTTTGCTCTTGAACTCTTAAAAAGAGCGGTGTACCGGTTTGATCCTGAGCCTTTAGATTTCAAACAATTGTACTGGTTTGATCCTGAGCCATAGAAAGAATTGAGTTTGCTCTTAAACTCGTAAAAAGAGCGGTGTACCGGTTTGATCCTGAGCCGTAGAAAGGATTGAGTTTGCTCTTGAACTCGTAAAAAGAGCGGTGTAGCTGTTTGATCCTGAGTCGTGAAAAGGATTGAGTTTGCTCTTGCACTCGTAGAAAGAGCGGTGTAGCGGTTGGGCTCTGATCCGAGAAAAGAGTCAGAAAATTTTATTCAAATTTCCAAGAGGCGCTTGGACTCTGATCCGAGGAAAGAGTCCGAAAGTTTTATTCAAATTTCCAAGAAACTCTTGGGGAGTGGAGTAGGTCAGTTTGACTGAACCACTCTAAAATCATGGTGTTATATTTTCTAACCCTTTCTAACCCATTTCCTATCTAAATTCTAAATTTTAAGTTTTATTGACAGTTATAAGTTTTATTGTTATTAATTTTTTTTTAATAATTACATGGATTGAAACCCTATTCACCTAGGGTTGTCATATCGATCCAACAAACATGTTATAAATCGGATGGACGAACCAAGAAGGTGAGTCGATTAAAGTGAGATTCGAGATCTGGATTTGATTAGAGTATATGATCTCGATCACATATGGCCGTGTTACCTTGAGCTCTCCTTTCTTAAACTTTTTCCACCAAGAAGATCCGTGCACGTAGATTGTATGGTTATTACCTGCACCATGTCTCCAACCCAACTTTATTTTCTATAAATGTTTTTCTTATGTTTTCCGTTTCCTTAATTTTTTTTATTTAATTCGGATAGCTCTTATGTTTTCAGTTTCCTTAATTTTTTTTATTTAATTTTGATAGCATTGAAGCCAATTGTAAATTTGCAAACCATTTAAAAAAATTAGAATGTTAAAAAAAGGAAAGAAAAAAATAATCACACTGGATAACCACATGGGTGAATTAGTTCCAAAGATGAGGCTGCTGCATCGTCACGAGGAGCATCTCTTCCCCTCCCTATAAGGAGAACTTCCACACAAGTGGCCATTCTGATTCATTCTCCACCATTTAATTATGAGGAACAAATCTAACTCATTTATTTTCTATTAAAGATTAAAATTCAAATCACCACTCCCAAAGTTGTTAGGTTTATAAAAATAAAATACTCTATAGGTCGAACCTAGGATGCAAGAATTTTTTAGATTCTTTATCGATAAAAAGTGTGAAATGGCTAGTTAGATTAAACTTTCGGTCATCCATTTCTTCGGCGGCACGACCAATTGAGCACTGCCATCTGCCGCCATTGTGCTGAGATGTTCAATCGCTTTTCGGAACGCGTGAGTATTTGAAGTTACTCTGTTGTCGACGCTGCCAAACTCTGTTAACAATGCCGAGTGTTTCCGACAATTGATCGTCTGAAATTCTAGGGAGTTCGAACTTAGACGCGGATTCATAGCATCCACAGTGGCTAAGCTCACCAATGCCAGGATGATCATGACCGAGATTCTTGTTGTTGTAACCTACCGAAAATAATTGAAGATGATTCAATATCATTTTGTTCATATTTTTGTTGGTTGCATTAACAACATCAATAGGAAGAAAACAAAGAAAAAGAAAATGAAATTAAAAGAGAAAGAAGAAGAAAAATTACATAGAGTTTTGTGGGTTTTGGAGGAAGATCCATGATGAAATTTGTTTGTGAGTTTATGATTCTTATTTTTTTTTTTAAGGATTGACGAATCAAATGATATTTTTGTTCCAATTTTTGCCTCTTCTTCTCCCTTTGAATTAAACTTTTCCTTGCCATAATGATTCCATTCCTGTTAGTATCAATGATACAAGTCAGATCCTAGATGTAGAAATATAATAAAGAAGATCCCCTTCTCCATTGAAAGAAATGAGATTTTCGAGGATACAACACATACAAAATTAACAAATTTGCCTGATGTAGAGACAATCCAAGAAAGCTGCATAAGTAAATATATAACCTATAGAAAAGTGGGCTAATCCAACTAATCTTGCTTGCACAATGGAAAGAGCCACTCGGTTATCTCTCCATTGAAGCGTTCCTGTTATGGGGCAAAGGATTTTATAGGATAATTTAGGAATCAAAATAGGAAAGGGATTTATTATTATTATTATTATTATTATTATTTAAAGTGTTAAAAATTAGGTGGTAAATGAAATGGTTGGATTTACATAGAATATTAGCCCAATAGACTATTTAGAAAAATATGACATGTAGTGATAACGTTTTAAATTAGGAAGTCTATTAGCTAATATACAAATTAGCTATTTTTTATCGATAAATAATTATTATTAAGTGGATCTCTAAAATTTTAGGGCAAATCTTTTTTAATAAAAGAATATAGAATGAATATATGGTAAATTTTCCACATGAGAATTATAAATTTGTATAAATATATATTTATGCATGAGTATATATGTATCTATTATGTGTGTGTATATGTGTGTGTTGTGTTATACATATCATGGTGAGGCACGACCCACATTTGAGTGACATTGATGGCCAGACAGTGATTTTAATCTTATCGGGGTGCATACATGCCAAAAAATAGATGACAATTCTAAAGTAGGACTATAACATCATGTCATACTTGTTTCTCTCATCTCATAATGTATCTATATGATCTTTGGACCACCCAAAGACTAATTTACGAAACAAAAGCTTTATTGAAGCATTAAATCATCTCTGCACATGATTCCATGTATGGTCCACGGATATTATGGTTCTCGATAAGGATCACGGTGTTCCAAATGTTCAAACTAGACCTATTACACGATCCAAGGCCAAGAAGATTCAACAAGCATTCATTTTTTATCTACAAAATTGGATAGACTTGGTTCAACCATCATTTCATGTGTTATAAGCTGATTCGATTGAGGAAGAATCATTTGGAACTTAAAAAGTGAATATTTGCACGGTTGAAGTAGTAGATGAAGCTGCAAGCATCATTTCATGAGTCGTTAGAAAACTTTATTTATTATTTTTAATTTCATAAAGTTTGTAATGGTTGAATGGTCAAATTGACTTCATTTTTGTTGAGATTTAGGGGATCGGGATTAAATGATGACACAAACGTCCTTTGTGGGGAGACTATAAATACCAAACTATGTAAAAATCAGATTTGTGATGAATGAAATTAATCTCTCAAGTCGAAACGTTTCCCCTTAGAAATCCGAGCATTATCTTTGTCATTTCTAAGTTTCAAGCAATTATTGTGGCAGATTACATCCGAGCCATTCAATCAAGTCTTGATCAAATTCGATTGTGGAGTGACTCAATTTAGAACAAGGTTCCAAATCTTGGTTCTCGATCTTTGATCGTAAGAGTAATCTAATTCTAGTTTTATCTCTTAATTGATCCGAATTATATATAAGGAGGTGTTAATTTCTGGATCCAGTAAAATAAGGCTTCTTTGTATTAAATTAGTTTATTACGAATCATTAAACATTTCATTTTGTTTTTTACAAAATAACATTTTATTTTTTAGTTTTTGTTTCTAATCGAATAATTTTTCATTTTTATAGCTACCCCGACTTTGCAAGGCCTGGTGGTCCACATAGACGAGAACAAGGTTCCAAATCTTGCTTCTCGATCTTTGATCGTAAGAGGTAATCTAATTCTAGTTTTATCTCTTGGTTGATCCGAATTGTATATAAGGAGGTGTTAATTTCTGGATCCAGTAAAATAAGACTTTTTTGTATTAAATTCGTTTATTACGAATCATTAAACATTTCATTTTGTTTTTTACAAAATAACATTTTATTTTTTATTTTTTGTTTCTAATCGAATAATTTTTCACTTTTATAGCTACCCCCCTTTGCAAGGCTTGGTGGTCCACATATACGATTTTGTGCCTAATGTAGTCGAAACTTCTATATATTGCCATTCAATCAAGCCTTGATCAAGTTCGATTGTGGAGTGACTCAATTTAGAACAAGGTTCCAAATCTTGCTTCTCGATCTTTGATCATAAGAGGTAATCTAATTCTAATTTTATCTCTTGGTTGATCCGAATTGTATATAAGAAGGTGTTAATTTCTTTGATTCAAGGGTTCTTGCTTCATCAAAAGTTTGGATCGTTGGGATGATGATTAGGGTATCTTATCAAAATTTGGTATGATAGCCTAGGTTATATCTTTGTGGCCTACTCTATAATTAATTTTATTTCTCATTTATGCTATTGTTTATCTTTTTTTCAAATCTGTCCATTTATTTTCTTGCTGTCATTTCCACCCTTCTGAATAAAACAATATTGAATGTTCAACTTAAAACAGTCAAATAACTTTAACTACCAAAAATGTCCCTCATCCACTTCCATGGTGTCCTCACTTCACCGTCTACCGTACATTGGTGCCTTGCCTTTACCTGAAAAAAAGTAGGTAGCACGTGACTTGAATATTTTATGAAATAATTAGTAAGTCACCCTATTGTTGGGGTTAAAAATGCAAACACATGCAACATATGAGTGAGCGGGACCTAACTTTTCGTTAACTTTACATGGCCTTGGTGCTTTTCTATTCTGGGTAGGGTTGGATGTGTGGTACTCCTTCACACATGGCCAATGTACGCGCACATGGACCCACTAGGCGGGCTCGTATACATACCTTTGGGCCTGACTTGGTCAGACACAACGTATTACACGTCGCCAGACACTACATAATAGAAAAGGCCGACATGATATCATTACGAACATAAATATCGAATTTTATTCTTTCATAACATAGAGGGGAAGAATCTCGATGGAAGTGACATACATATATGCATGAGATCCCTTAACATACCTAACATGACATTACATAAACATTGCTAATATTACATATAAGTTACTTACATTACATGACATATTACATGGCTTACATTACCTGGCATATTACATAACTTACATTACATAACATAACATGAAAATACGTCCCAATTCCATAAGCATTTTATAAATGGTCACCAGTCAACACAATCCATACATCACATAACATAAATAGTCACCAGTCAACATAATTCATACCTCACATATAATATAAATGGTCACCAGTTAACACAATCCATACATCACATAGAATATGCCCACAGGGCACGCACCATCATACATCATGTAATAAGCTAACTCCAACAGTATGGTCACTTACCTCGATAGAATTGGCCGAAGTCACTCACAACAAGCTAATTCCAACGGTTAATTACGTTCTATAATAATCACATAAAATATAGGAACCTTTCATAACATACCGTAGCCAAATGTCAGACTATTTATCAAAATAAACTCCCAACACAATCCGTTTTTGATAATTTGGAACTATACTAACCTCAGATGGTAAACATAAGGACAAAAACGACTTCGAGAGGGCTGAAAACCTTGGAATCGATATATTATAGTGATACCAAGTCGATAAGCCGAGCTGACCAACTAAGCCGCCAAGCCGAGCTGCGAAAATTGAGGGAGTCGAGTTGACGTACCCGCTAAGCTGAGCCGGGAGTACGCGTGCGGAGCCAAGAGCGGAGCTGCAGGTGCGCATCAGTGTTGGGCCGAAACGCACATGGCCCGCGTTCGTCTGTGGGCTGGTTCAGAGGCTGAATAACCCGACCCGACTCTATGTCTCCTTCCCCTGAAACCTCATGAAAACCCTAATCAATGAGGCACCGCTGCCGCCGACGATGTAGCGACCTCGACGTCGATGCTTACTTCCACTCGATTCTTACTCCGAAACAACAACACTAATTGATTCTGAGAACTTACTGAAAAACCCGCGAACCAACCCACACGCTTTTCCCTCTAACACTCGATTTTTCTATTCTTTCAGACACACTCAGACATCAAAGGTAACTTTGGGAGTAAAATTTTTTTTAAGGAAGGTAAAACGTTGGTTATAGAATATAAAAGAAATCTCAAAGACATTTCCCAATGGCCATTATAGGGTTTTAGAATAAGGAAACTTACAGAAATAGAAATGTTTCTATTAGGCAATAAATGTATGGCCTCTTTTTTTATTTTATTTTATTTTTTTTCAGAAACTTGAATAGTTACATTTCTATAGAAAATCTGATATAGAGGAGTATTTGCAATATTAGAGCAAAATTGAGCATATTTTCGATTGCAAATTTAAGTGAAAAAAAGAAAGTTAAGCTTGCTATGACTGAATTTAGTGATTACGCAATTATATGGTGTGTCTCTTTGAAATCGGAGTGGAGGAGAAATTATGAAGAACCAATTGAAACGTGGGAGGAATTGAAGACATTAATTAATGAGAAAAAGTACATTCCTAAGCATTGTTCTCTTGTACTCAAACAAAAACTTGGATCTAAAAGTATTGAAGAATATTACAAAAAAAAAAAAAAAAAAAAAAAAAAAAAAAAAAAAAAAAAAAAAAAAAAAAAAAAAAAAAA
>NW_019272069.1:855986-871609 GCF_002738345.1 Cucurbita maxima
AAAAAAAAAAAAAAAAAAAACAAATCAATGGAGGCCCTTGTGAAAGCACAACCTGTAGCAAGAGAATACACAGAAAGAAAAGTACATCTTCAAAGCACCAACCATATGCTCTCAGTTTACTAAATATAGCTTTACTACATCTTTACAAAATATCTAACATATATTCCTCATCTATTTCTACCAAATATCTACCATATATATTTTGGTAGTTAGATATATACTATAAATAGGCATCAGCTCATGTCCAACAATAATCACGGCCGATGAAAATGTGTGCTTTTCAAATTAGTTAAAATGAGGCCTAAAATTAAACAACTTAACTAATTTATCAGTTTAGCCAAACCTTGCTTGTTGATTTTCTCTTTTTTTTTTTTAAATTTGTTTAATTAGTTTAAACTCACCAACATTCATTCCAATAATACCAAGACCTCGCTTAATGTCCAGCCCCAAAAGAAAAATAAAAAAAGTTCCACCGTGTTACTGCCTTAAATAATTAATGTCACTTCTTCAAAAGTAGAGTTATACATTCACTCATACTCACCAAAATATCAATTTGCTAAGTCGAGAGAGCGTAATTGTACATTTAATTGAATTATTTAGTAAAATTAATAAGCATGATACTCACCATGTTCTCATTAATGGTTTAATTTATTCGGATTAACAAACATGAAATTGTCCATTATTGTTTAAAATAAAAAGAATACCAATTTGCATAAATCGATCTTAATTGTACATTTAATTGAATTATTTGGTAATATTTCAATACATTTATGTTGAACCATGATGCTGCAAACAAATCTTGAAACAACTCTATTGGCAAATCTAAAATCAAACGGTTGACCCTTATGGTGAAGAAATTCGGAACCCAAACTTTTTGGGGATATTTTGGAAATTATAATGGATTTATGCTAAACCATGATGCTGCATCAAATTTGGAAACAACCCTATTAAAAAATCTATAAACAAATTGAGTAATTCCAAATTTTGGAGATGAGATAAAAATTATAATCTATAGCAGCAAGCTGCATGTGGTTCATTGACTACCACCCAATTGGAATATCGTAGGTGGATGACTTACAACTTTTCAGCTCTAAATGGGTAGTAATGAACAATATAATAGAGGAAGGTTACCTAAAAAGAAGGCCTTGTAAGGAAAAGAAAACTAAGGAAGACGAAGAACCCTAATTTAGTAGTGGTTGATCGGAGAAGGAAAAGAAAACCAAGAAGCATAGATTAAGATAAAGAGTTGGATGAGAGAGCTCAAAGGAGGGAGACTTTCATTGTAGAACAACAACAAAGCTTGATAATTCTATCATGAGTAAGATGTTAATTCCTATGTTGAAATCAGTTTGTATGGAGAGTTAAGCCTTATAGGGGAGGCAGAAGAATTTTATTTAGTTTAAGTATGTTGACGGTGTGATTTTAGATTATTAAAGAGTTGTTACTAATGATTTACATGTTTGTTTAGTTGATCACTTTACATACATAATTGTTCTCTTATTGTTCTCCTATTCGAAAGAAGAGAGGCAGCAAGAAAATTATCTTTAATACTTTAGTTCCATTGCGAGGATACTTAAACAATTTTTTGCCCTGTTATTAGAAATTACATAACTATTATGGAAGTAATCACCTTACATGATCCTTGAAAGTGCGCTGTGTTTGCAAATAAGTTAAAATGAGCTAAAAATCTACCACAAAATTCAATAACCTATCAATTTTATCCATTCTAGCCAAAGCTTCCTTGATTTTCTAGTTATTCTCTATTTTGTTTTTTTTAGAACAATGATACTCTCAATTAAATTTGTTTAATTAGTTTAAACTCACCAAGATCCATTTGAATAATACAAAAAACTCACTTAATTTCTAGCCACAAAAATAACAAAAAAATAGGTTCTATGTGGAAATGATAATTTATTTATTATTTGGTACGTGTGATATTATATATTTAAACTTATTCTTGTGAATTCTACACCATTTAACTATATACATTCACAAGTCATTAGTCACTCCCATGCTAGAACCTTACCTGAAAATAATTTTAAAATAGGGTAAGTACAAAAATACTCATTAACTCCCTTATTGTGGTTAGACATGCGAACGATAGTTTCATCAATCAAAATCAAGGGAACTTGGTGGTTGATTTCTCCTAACATATAGCTCGTAATCTACTTACCTAAAATAGTTTTCAGCGTTCAATGTTTAGTGACCAATAGTGGCTGGTTTATACACTCTGACATGTATGTTGGGATTTATGCCCTAAAGCCTCGTAATTAATTATTTAGTTTTTAACAATAATTTATATTATTTTATTTGTAATTTAATTGTTATCCATGGTAAAAGTTATTTATGTAATCTTGAACAATATGTGGTTGACATACAAGAGGATCGTGTTCAAGTAATAACCTAAAGAGTCTATAGTATATGGATAAGGTTGGGTGCATATCCTGATAACACTATTGATACGACCCACTTTGTAATCGTTACAAATAATTTGATCCAAATCATTCATGTAAGTTGGGTTATCCTATACAATGAGTTTGTATAAGACTGGACCAAGAAATATTTAATCTCTCTTTATAAATTCGTTAATTGAGAAGATTAATATTTCACATGATGATCATATGTGATTCGATCTTAATTCTGAGTGAGTTATGAACTTCTGCCTGTGAGGGCTTGTCCTTTCATTTACATGGGTGAGTATATCTCTTTTAGCCAATTCAATATGTCTACAGTTTTGGGGACCTGACCAAATAGGGAGTTGGGAACATAATATCATGAGATGGAATTCACTCCTTTCCATATATGGAAAGTAGATGAGTTGTTCTCGTAAGTACTGATTTCGGGCTTGAACAATGGGGCCCCACCCTCTCATTGGCCCTGGAGGGACTTGGTTTATGATTGGATCATAGACAAATTGTTCATTAGAGAATTAGTGGTACTTAAGGTGAAAGAGTTAATTACAGGGGTAAAATGGACTTTTGACCCAGTTGTAATTATGAACAAGTCGTGAAGGATCGACTTGCTTGTAATCATTATATCAATGTACATAACTTGTTCTACAGTGCATAAGAGTGCAACTCTAGGTCTATAATGGAGTGACCTATAGTTAATGAATGGAAATTGATTAACTAAACCCTTCGTTGATTGTCCCCTGGACAACAAGGTCACTTGTTCTGACAACTCAACGAAAAATACCTAGCGAACCAACCCACACGATTTCCTTTCAAACACTCTTGGTTCTCGTTCTTGTTGGGTTTTATGTCCTAAAACTCATAGTTTGTAAACAAAAACATATTCTATTTTCAATAAAATTATTATTGTTGTTTATTCTGTAAAGATTGTTATTGAATAAAGTGAACTCTACCATCATTAATCTAAATCCACTAAATTAAGAACATCCTGGCTATAGTATGATTACTTAAACTATATGTAGAGACATAAGAGTTGATCAAGTTCAAGTATATAGTCAAAATGATCTATAGTATAAGAATAAGGCTAAGTATCTTATTTTGGGGACACTATGGATGCGGCCCACTTTTGTATATGATATAAACAATGTGATCACTAAAATTGTACATGTGGAGACATGTGAGTGGGAGCGACCTATGCAATGAGTATTGCATAAGATCGGACCATGAAGAAAATCACTCTCACTTTATAATGTCGTTTACTGTTGAGACTGATTTTTTTTTCATTCGATGACCTAGGTAACTCGATCTTAATCCTGAGCTAACCATGAACTCATGTTTATTCAGAATTATCCTTAGATTTGCATGAGTGAGAGTGGCTCGAGTTCGCCGACTCAATAGGCCTCCCATTTCAGGGGTAAGACGGGGTGAATAGCTGGGGACGTGGGGTGCAAGATGGAATTCGCTCCTACCCACTTTTAGGGATAGAAGAGAGGTAGTTCCCTGAAGTACTGACTCCAAGTTTTGAACAAGGGGCCCCACCCTCTCATTGGCTTGATAGGGATTCAGTTTACTGGTTGGACCACAAACCAATTGTTCATTAGAGGATCAGTGAGACATAAGAAACAAGAAGTAACTTCAGGGGTAAAACGATAAATTGACCCAGCTCTAGTTACGAACAACCTGTGAAGGATTGACTTACTTCATGGTTATATCAAATGGACATAAATATATCTATAGTGAGGGGAGTGCAACTGCTAGGGTATAGTGGAATGTCCTAGTAGTTAAAGAATGTTGGTTAACAAGGTTAATGAGTTTAACCGGTTAATCTTGAATCGTTGGAGCCCATGATCTATAGGTCCATTAGGTCCCTCTGCTAGCTCATATCGAGTTAAACCATAGAACAATATGACGAGTGAGTTCGAAGTGTTCGAATCCAAATGAGGGAGAATGCGCTACATATATACGATATATTTAACCGCATTTTTGTTTTATTTACGAATTAAACAAAAAGAGAGAATCTGAGATATTTAAATAAGAGATTGAGATTGAGATTGACATTTTTATTTTATTTAAGATTTAAATATCTTAATCAAATATGTGTCGGAATTAATTGGGATTGACATTTGAATTAATATTAAATATTAATTAATCATTTAATATTACTTTAATTTGAAATTAATAATTCAAATTGATTGTTTGAATCAAAATAAAAAAAGTCAAAATGTTGACTTCATTTAATGGATAAATTCATGTTAGTGGAATTTTGAGGTGTCAAAATTTGGTTTAACCAAACTTCATGCTTGCCAAATAAACCCCACAAATTTGAGTGGAATTTTGAGTGTCAAAATTTTGTTAACTCAAGCATGCATGCTTGCCACATAATCCCAAACATTTGAGTGGAATTTTGAGTGTCAAAATTTGGTGATCTCAAATTTGCATGAACATGCAAACATGACTCTATAAATAGAGTGATCATGAAAGTGCTTCTTCTTGGTGAAAAACCTTGAGATAAACCTCTCACAAACACTCTCTTCATATATACAAAATCCCTCCCAAGTTTAGTCACTCACCGGATTCCACAATCCCATTCTAAGGCCGGAGGATAGTAGAGAAGACGCTAGTGGTGGTTCGAAATCAGTTCGTGAGGAAAAAGGAATTTGAACTACAAAAGGTAATATTCAAACTCATTAAGTTTTAATACTTATGAACATGCTAGTTATTTACTATAATTGATGTTCTAAAAGTGTCTAAGACCCAAATTTCTTCCGCATGTGTTATATTAACACCATCAATTGGTATCAGAGCAAGTTTTAGGCACTTTATTTACACTAATTTGATCATGGTGGGTTCCATTTCATGAATGAAATTTTGTTGTTGCTAAAGTGGATGGTTTTGGTTTTGACATTTTTTTATGCTTTCATTTGATACAATTATTGTAATAAGCCTAATGTGTATGGGCTTTAATGAACGAAGAAAGGTCTGTAATTTTTATGGAATCATTAGAGTCCACTTTAGGTTGTAATTGATAAAAAATGGAAGAAAGCAAGCTGAACTGAAGAAGAAGATGGAAGAGGCAGTTCGGGTGTTTTTTCTACCTTTGGGGTCTAGTTCAACGTTTTTAAGGGTTGGTTCGCCCAGTTGGTGATCCTCGGGAGCAGTTCAAGTTATTTTAATTATTAATGTAATAATTTAGTCAATTGTTTGTTTTAAAATGTCAAAACCAATCCACTTTAAGCGTGGTTAATTAATTATGCATTATAAATGTATGTTTTAATTAAATAGAAAATGTATATGCATAAAGTATGTCATATAGATTTAAAATCCCACCATAGGTTAAGCATGTTTCATGCATTCCAAGTATGTTATAAGTGTTATAATGTATAGTATGCATGTTTAGGGTTCCATGAGTGATAGATATAAATTGTTATATTATTGCATGGAATGGATGATTATATAATTGTTATATAAAGCATGTTAGATGCATGTTATAGGTTATTTTCAATGTCATAAAACGAGATAGACGTTAAAATCTATAATGAAGATAAGTGCATGCTCACTTAAGGTTAAGAACCAAGCACGATCAATTTTAATAGTTAAAATAAGTCAATGTCTTACAAAATTTCGGTTACGAGAAAGCTCACCTGGCACGATCTAGTCTAAGGCTGGAGGTACTTAAGTTGACGGTTTACGGAACACCTACTACTTGGAGATCGGACCAGTACTTGAGCTTAGTTAGCCCAGTTTTATGAGCATGCTTAAGTGATATAAGTTTTAGAAAAATCACATAGACTTAAGTTATAAATAATTAGCCGGAATATACGTAAGTAATAAGTATACGTAATCGTCTAAAATACTTAGTGGGAGGAAAAAGATATATGAGATACATCGTTTTCCTTTTACGCTCTCTGAAAAATTCACACCGTGAGATTCATGCTCGGCCTTGTGTCGCCCTGGGAGCCTTCTCCATTCGGAAGGTATTTGCATGAGTTAATAACAAGGTGAATAGAGAAAGTATTTATAGTAAGTGGGAGAAGGAAGTATATCAACACCTCCTATGGTCTCCACCACTAGGTTGCATCGTGAGATTCCCATGTTCCACCTGCATGTTGCCCTAGAGCAACTACCCATTCGGAAGGTCGTAACATAGGAGTTGAAACAACGCAAACTCCAGAAATGGATAGGATTTCTTAGGTCCGTTTCCAACTTTGGCTTTTTCATTCGATAACATTGTTGAGACCGATCTTTGAGGTCTGAAAATGGCGGGTCACACTTATGAAGAATTACTAAAAGTAGTATATTCTTGACCAAAAAAGAAATAACTAAAACACTATAGGAACAAGAGTTATTCTGGGATTAGTGTTTAAGTCAAGAATGTCTTGGTTTAGTGAAGGAGTGATTGACTGCCCTCGGTAGCAGTTGCTCTAACTCACTAAAGTATTGTTGCAAATTAATAATTTCTGGGTACATTATTACATTTGCAAAACCTGATTGGATTAAACAGAATTAAGTCAAATCACTAATAGAATTTTCTTTATATCACAACATGACAAACTCAATAGTACAATTACTCGCTTCTGAGAAATTAAACGACGACAATTACGCAACTTGGAAATCAAATCTAAACACAATACTTGTAATTGATGATTTAAGGTTTGTTTTAACTGAGGAATGTCCTCCAAACTCCAGCTCAAATGCAAACCGAACAGTTTGGGATACGTATGACAGATGAATAAAGGCAAATGACAAAGCACGAGTATACATTCTAGCCAGCATATCTGATGTTTTGGCTAAGAAACACGATGTTATGAGTACTGCTAAAGAGATTATGGAATCTCTAAAAGGGATGTTTGGACAACCGTTCTTCTCCCTTAGACATGAAGCCATAAAATACATTTACAACTGCCGTATGAAAGAAGGGACCTCAGTTAGAGAACATGTCCTGGACATGATGGTCCATTTCAATGTGGCAGAAGAAAATGAAGCTGTCATTGATGAGAAGAGTCAAGTCAGTTTTATCATGATGTCTCTTCCGAAGAGCTTCTTCCAGTTCCGCACAAATGTGGTAATGAACAAAATAGAATATAATTTGACTGCTCTTCTCAATGAGTTACAGACTTATCAATCCCTCTTAATGAACAAGGGACAAACAGGAGAAGCAAATGTTGCTATCTCCAAGAAACTACTACGAGGATCGTCCTTCAAAAATAAGTCTCGACCTTCAACTTCCAAAAGTGTTTTGATGAAGAAGAAGAGTAAAAGGAAAAATAAGATTCCTACTGACCGCAAACACAAGGTTCACAAAACAGATAAAGGAAAATGTTTCCATTGCAACGAAAACGGGCACTGGAAGAGAAATTGCCCAAAATACCTTATAGAGAAGAAAGCCGAAAAGACACAACAAGGTAAATATGATTTACTCGTTGTAGAAATATGTTTAGTAGAGTATGACAACTCAACTTGGATACTAGATTCAGGGGTGACTAATCATATTTGTTTTTTTTACCAGGAAACTAGCTCCTGGAGAATGCTTGCGGACGGTGAGATAACACTCAGGGTTGGAACAGGAGAGGTTGTCTCAGCAAGATCAGTAGGAAATTTAAAGTTGTTTTTTGGAGATAGATTCGTTATATTAGATAATGTACTTTTTGTTCCTAAAATGAAAAGAAATCTAATATCTATCTCTTGTTTATTAGAACAATTGTATAAAGTATCTTTTGCAAATTCATTCTTTTGAAATCAATGAATTTGCAAAAGATGTATTCATATTTGTTCTGCAAAACTAGAAAACAACTTATATATGTTTAAACCGAGCGAAACAAAAACCATTTTAAATACCGAGATGTTTAAAACAGCTGAAACTCAAAATAAACGACAAAAGGTTTCTCCTAATACCTATCTTTGGCACTTAAGACTAGGCCACATTAATCTCATTAGAATTGAGAGATTGGTTAAAAGAGAACTTTTAAATGAGTTAGAAAACAAGTATTACCTCCATGTGAGTCTTGTCTTGCGGGTAACATGACTAAACAATCGTTTTCCGAAAAAGGTTATAGAGACAAAGAAATCTTAAAACTCGTGCATACAGATCTTTGTGGTCCAATGAATGTCAAAGCACGAGGAGGGTATGAATATTTTATCAGTTTTATTGATGATTATTCAAGGTATGACTATATTTACCTAATGTGTCACAAGTTCGAAGCTCTTGAAAAATTCAGAGAGTATAAGATTGAGGTTGAGAATCTATTAGGTAAAACTATTAAAACACTTTGATTAGATCGAGGAGGAGAGTACATAGACTTAAAATTTTAGGACTATATGATAGAACATAGAATAAGGTCTCAACTCTCAGCCCCTAGTATGCCTCAACAAAATGGTGTATCAAAAAGGAGAAATAGAACTTTGTTAGACATGGTTCGGTCTATGATGAGTTTCGCTCAATTACCCGATCCGTCTTGGGGATATGCAGTGGAGACTACTACATACATTTTGAACATGGTTCCTACAAAGAGTGTTTCAGAAACACCTTATAAGTTATGGAAAGGGCGTAAAGGTAGTTTACGTCACTTCAGAATTTTGGGATGTACAGCACATGTGTTGTTGCAAAATCCCAAAAAATTAGAACGTCGTTCAAAATTATGTTTATTCGTAGGATATCCCAAAGAGATGAAAGGTGGTTTGTTTTATGACCCTTAAGAAAATAGAGTATTTGTATCAACAAACGCTACATTCTTAGAGGAAGATCACGTAAGAAATCATCAACCTCGCAGCAAACTAGTATTAAGTGAGATTTCTAAAGTGTTGTTGATCAAGCTGGTCCTTCAACAAGAGTTGTTGATGGAGCTGACACTTCTGGTCAATCACATCCTTCTCAAAAGTTGAGAATGCCTTGACGTAGTGGGAGGGTTATAACTCAACCCGATCGTTACTTGGGTTTGGCAGAAACTCAAGTCATCATTGATGGCATTGAGGATCCATTGACCTATAAACAGGCAATGAATGATGAAGAGAGAGATCAGTGGATTAAAGCCATGAATCTTGAAATGGAGTCAATGTACTTCAATTCAGTCTGGGAACTTGTAGATCAACCAGATGGGGTAAAACCTATTGGTTGCAAATGGATCTATAAGAGAAAACAAGACCAAACCGGTGAGGTATAGACCTTTAAAGCTCGACTAGTAGCAAAGGGTTATACCCAAAGACAGGGGGTGGACTATGAAGAAACCTTCTATCCTGTTGCTATGCTTAAATCGATTAGAATACTCGTCTATTGCCACATTTTATGATTATGAAATTTGGCAAATGGACGTTAAGACAGTCTTTCTAAACGGCAATCTTAAAGAGAGTATCTATATGGCTCAACCAGAGGGGTTCATTGAACAAGATCACGAGCAAAGGGTTTGCAAGCTTAAAAGATTCATTTATGGGTTGAAGCAAGCATCTCGATCCTGGAATATAAAGTTTGATATTGCGATCAAATCTTATGGTTTTAAACAGAATGTTGACGAACCTTGTGTTTAGTAAAGGATAGTCAACTCTACAGTAGCTTTCCTGGTGTTGTACATTGACGATATCTTACTCATTGGAAATAATGTGGGATTTCTGACTAACATTAAGCATTGGCTAGCGATACAATTCCAAATGAAAGATTTGGGAGAGACTCAGTTTGTTCTTGGAATTCAAATTGTTCGGAATCGCAAGAACAAAACACTAGCATTGTCTCAGGCATCGTACATCGACAAAATATTGATTCGATATAAGATGCAGGACTCCAAGAAAGAATTATTACCTTTCAGGCATGAAGTTTATTTGTCGAATGAACAAAGTCCTAAGACATCTCAAGAAGTTTTGGATATGAGACACATTCACTATGCATCAGCGGTTGGTAGTCTGATGTATGCCATGCTATGTACCCAACCTGACATATGTTATGCTGTGAGAATTGTCAACAGATATCAGTCCAATTCGGGACGTGCTCATTGGAATTCCGTTAAGAATATCCTCAAGTATCTTAGGAGAACGAGGGACTATATGCTAATGTACGGTGCTAAGGATGTGATCCTTATAGGGTACACTGACTCAGATTTTCAGACCGATGTAGATTCGAGAAAATTGACATCAGGATCTGTCTTTACTCTGAACGGAGGAGCAATAATATGGAGAAGCATAAAGCAAGCTTGCATTGCTGATTCCACCATGGAGGCTGAGTATGTTGCTGCTTGTGAAGCAACGAAAGAATCTGTATGGCTTAGAAAGTTCTTAACTGATTTGGAAGTCGTTCCAAATATGCATCTTCCCGTCACTCTTTATTGTGATAACAGTAGAGCAGTTGCAAATTCGAAAGAACCAAGAAGCCATAAGCGAGAAAACATATTGAGCGCAAATATCATCTCATAAGGGAGTTTGTGCAACAAAGAGATGTGATTGTCACACAAATAGCTTCAGAGTACAACATTGCTGATCCATTTACAAAGCCCCTCGCGGCTAAAGTGCTTGAAGGGCACCTAGTGAGTCTAAGACTACGAGTTATGTAATCTAGGACAAGTGGGAGAAAAGACATGAGTATGTGAGGCTCTAGTTTATTGTATTTATGTCTTTCTCTCTACTCAATGTTATAAAACTCCACTAGAGTTTTAGTCAAAGTGGGAGTTCGTTGGGTTTTATGTCCTAAAACTCATAGTTTATAAACAAAAACATATTCTATTTTCAATAAAGTTATTATTGTTGTTTATTCAGTAAAGATTGTTATTGAATAAAGTGAACTTTATGATCATTAATCTAAATCCAATAAACTAAGAACACTCTGGCTATAGTATGAACACTTGAACTATAAGTAGAGACATAAGAGTTGATCAAGTTCAAGTATATAGTCAAAATGATCTATAGTATAAGGATAAGGCTGAGTACTTTATTCTGGGGACGTCCTATGCAATGAGTATTGCATAAGATCAGACCATGAAGAAAATCACTCTCACTTTATGATGTCGTTTACTGTTGAGACTGATTTTCTTTTCATTCGATGACCTAGGTAACTCGATCTTAATCCTGAGCTCACCATGAACTCCTGTTTATTCGGAATTATCCTTAGATTTGCATGGGTGAGAGTGGCTCAAGTTCGCCGACACAATTGGCCTCCCATTTCAAGGGTAAGACTGGGTAAATGGCTGGGGACGTGGGGTGCAAGATGGAATTCACTCCTACCCACTTTTAGGGATAGAAGAGAGGTAGTTCTCTTAAGTACTGACTCAAAGTCTTGAACAAGGGGCCCCACCCTCTCATTGGTCTGAGAGAGATTCGGATTACTGGTTGGACCACAAACCAATTGTTCATTAGAGGATCAGTAAGACATAAAAAACAAGAAGTAACTTCAGGGGTAAAACGGTAAATTGACCCAGCTCTAGTTACGAACAACCTGTGAAGGATCGACTTACTAATCATGGCTATATCAAATGAACAGAAATATATCTATAGTGAGGGGAGTGCAACTACTAGGCTATAGTGGAATGTCCTAGTAGTTAACGAATGTTGGTTAACAAGGTTGATGAGTTTAACCGGTTAATCTTGGATCGTTAGAGCCCATGATATATAGGTCCATTAAGTCCCTCTACTAGCTCATATCTGACTAAACCATAGAACAGTGTGACGAGTGAGTTCGAAGTGTTCGAATTCAAATTAGGGAGAATATTAATATTAAATATTAATTAAATAGTTTAATTAATCATTTAATATTACTTTAATTTGAAATTAATAATTTTGTTGAATCAAAATAAAGAAAGTCAAAATGTTGACTTCATTTAATGGAAAAATCTATATTAATGGAATTTTTAAGGTGTCAAAATTTGGTTTAACCAAACTTGCATGCTTGCCAAATAAACCCCACAAATTGGAGTGAAATTTTGAGTGTCAAAATTTGGTTAACTCAAGCATGCATGCTTGCCACATAATCCCAAACATTTGAGTAGAATTTTGAATGTCAAAATTTAGTGATCTCAAATTTGCATGAACATGCAAACATGACTCTATAAATAGAGTGATCATGAAAGTGCTTCTTCTTGGTAAAAAACCTTGAGAAAAACCTCTCACAAACACTCTCTTCATATATACAAAATCCCTCCCAAGTTTAGTCACTCACCGGATTCCACAATCCCGTTCTAAGGCTGGAGGATAGTGGAGAAGACACTAGTGGTGGTTCGAAACCGGTTCGTGAGGAAAAAGGAATTTGAACTACAAAAGGTTAGTATTCAAACTCATTAAGTTTTAATACTTATGAACATGCTAGTTATTTACTATAATTGATGTTCTAAAAGTGCCTAATATTCAAATTGCTTCCGCATGTGTTATATTAACACCATTAGTAACACATGAAATGATGGTTGCACCGAGTCTATCCAATTTTGTAGATGAAGAATGAATGTTTGTTAATTCTTCTTGGCCTTTGATTATGTAATAGTTCCAGTTGGAACATTTGGAATACCGTGATTCTTATCAAGAACCATAATATCCCTAGACCATATATAGTATCATGTGTGACGATGATTCAGTGCTTCAACAAGGCCTTTGTTTCATAGACTAGTCTTTGGGTGGTCTAGAGATCATATAGATACATTACGAGATAATAGAAACGAGTATGACATGATGCTATAGCCCTACTTTAGAATTGTCATCTATTTTTTGGTATGTATGCACCCAGATAGGATCATAACCATAGCGTCTACAGACCATCAGTGTCACTCAAACGTAGGACGTGCCTTACCATGACATGCATGGATCACTATTTTGTATGTATATACATGTATGTATCACGCAACACATATAAGCACATATAATAGATACATATATACATTCATAAATTTATACATACAAATACATAAACATACATACATATATATACATATATATATATTATGTATTTTGTATATATCACATGTTTATACAATTTTATAATTTATTTTTATAATTTTCATCATTTTTATTTTTAAATGGGCAAAATTTACCATATATTCCTTCTATATTCATTCTTATTCTTTTATTAAAAATGATTTCCCCTAGATAGCTAATTTCTATATTAGCTAATAGACTTCCTATTAAATAATCTAGTAATTTTATAAATATAATTTTATTTTGATTTTTGATTTTTCATGTTTTAGTTATGGGTCGATACATTATTTATTTTTATTAAGAAAATTTCTTAAAAAAAAAGAAATATAAAAGAATAAATGGAATTATACTTACCATGTTTAGATTCAACATGTTTTAGACTTAATTTAATGAATAAATAATTGATCTAATTAAAGGTTAATCAAATCAATATAGAAATATATAACTAAACAAACAATTACTTTAGATTCAACATGTTTTAGACTTAATTTAATTTTTTTAGATGGTAAACCTTTTCAATCCAATAAATATTCATCTTAGGTTGATTCGAGTTATTCGAGTAATTTAATAAAAATAAATTGATAATTTGTTTTTAAATACCAATTTAGATGACTTGGTTCTTCGAGTAACTATTTTAACACTCTAATTCATATAAAATAATTTTTAAAAACAAACAACAAAAACAAGATGCCAAATTTAAAAAGTTCTCACTTATATTTTTCTAAACAGTCTTGGGTTAATAATATTCTATGTAAATCCAATCCTTTCATTTACTACCCAATTTTTAACCCTTTAAATAATAATAAGAGTAATAAATCTCTTTCCTATTTTTGATTCCTAAATTATCCAATAAATCCTTTGTCCCCTAATCTAAAAATAATAAAGCACAAACTAAATTCATCATGGATCTTCCTCCAAAACCTACAAAACTCAATGTAATTTTTCTTCTTCTTCCTCTTTGAATTTCGTTTTTTTCTTTGTTTTCTTTGTGGGCTTGACTTGTTCTTCTACTTTCATTGGTTTTTTTTTTTTCGAGATTACTTCAAATGATTATGAGTTTTGTTCAAAACCTCGAATGGTTTATTGAAGAACCTTGGATCTTACTATTCTCGATAAAATTCAAAAACGTAACCAAGAAAAAGATGAACAAAAAGAGATTGAATCATCTTCGATTTTTTTCGGTAGGTTAGCGTAGCAAGAATCTCGGCCGTGATTGTACTGGCATTGGTGAGATTAGCCACCGTGGACGCTATGAATCAGCATTTAAGTTCAAACTCTCTGGAATTTCAGGTGATCAATTGTTGGAAACACTCGGTGTTGTTAACGGAGTTTTGCGGCATCGACGACGGAGTAACTTCAAATACTCACGTGTTCTGGAAACAATTGAACATCTCAACACAATGGTGGCGAATGGCAGTGCTAATTGGTCGTGCCGCCGGGGAAATAGCTGACCGGTAGTTTTAATCTGACTAGCCATTTCACACTTTTTATCAATAAAGAAGCTAAAATTCTTACATCGGAGGTTCGACCTATTGAGTATTTTATTATTATAAACCTAACAACTTTTGGAGTGGTGATTTGAATTTTAATATTTGATCGAAAATAAATAAGTTAGATTTGTAACTCATAATTTAATGGTGCAGAATGAATCAGAATGGCCATGTGGAAGTTCTCCCATCTTATGGGAGGGGAAGAGATGCATAGGGTGGATGGTACAGATTGAATCAAAATGGCCACTTGCGGAAGTTCTCTCATCTTATGGGAGGGGAAGAGATGCTGAGGGTGGATGGTACAGTAGCCTATCTTTGGAACTAATCACTTGTGGTTATACTTGTGATTATTTTTTTCTTACATTTTAACATTCTAATTTGTTTAAATGGTTCGTAAAACTATAATAGGCTTCGGTGCTATCAGAATTAAATAAAAAAAATTAAGGTAATTGAAAACATAAGAAAAATATTAATAGAAAATAAAGTTGGGTTGGTGACATGGTATAGGTAACAACGGTACAATCGACAGGCAGAGATCTTGGTAGGAAAAGTTTAAAAAAGGGGAGCTCAAGGTAACACGACCATATGTGATCGAGATCATGTACAATTATCAAATCTAGATCTCGAATCTCACTTTGATCAACTCATCTTCTTGGTTCGTCCATCCAATCTATAGCAGGTTTGGCTATTTCACTTCAATCCCATTATCCTTGTATTTTAGAATTATGCGTCGAAAAAAGTATACCATTCAAATTACTCTCGACCATTTTTTTAATTATATATATATATATATATATATATATATATATATATATATATATATATATATATATATATAGTTATAAAT
>NW_019272069.1:872146-916492 GCF_002738345.1 Cucurbita maxima
ATATATATATATATATATATATATATATATATATATATATATATATATATATATATATCGTAATATGGGTGAAAATGTAGAAATGTGATTATCGAAGGGCTCACCGTCTTTGCTCTCCAGTCATCGTACCCAACACCAACGGAATCAATCTAGGTTCCCTTCTTCTCCTTTAAAACCTTAACACTCGAATTGAAGACTGCTACATTGTCTCCGGTGAGGATTGCATCGCCATCAAGAGCGAATGGGACCAGTACGGTATCAAGTTCGAAATTCCGACTGAGGACCTCGTCATTCGCCACCTCACTTGCATCTCACCAGATTCTGCAGGCATTGCCCTTGGCAGCGAAATGTCCGGTGGAATTCGCAACGTCAGGATCGAAAATGTTACAGCAATCAACACATAGTCTGTCGACAAAATCAAAATCGCTTGCACACGAGGCAGATTCACCATGAAGTTTTTATGGTATGATTAAGACACCTTATTTCGTATCACATTTTGTGTAATCTTTTTTATGCTTTTAGTACAACAATTATATGATGTAGGAATTGAATCTTCTAATTAAAGAAGAGAGAGTATATCTATTATTGTGAAACTCTGGCATTTGTAAAATGTAATTAATTCTTCTTTAAGAACTAGCTACTTTTATTTTAGTTGTTGAAGCTAATTAATTCTTCTTTAAATGGATTTAGTGCAACTGCTAGTTTGAATTAGTCAAAATATTCGTAATCGGTTAATATTTTGAAAAGATATTAGTTATAGAATATATCTTTTATCATTAGTAAACAATTAATATTTTTCTATTTGATTTGTAGGATATTTTATTTTATTCTCAAGATTTAGTTAATTTATATTTAATTATTTGTAGGTATTAGTTGATATCTTGTATTCTATTTAAACGTTGTAAATATTAATAAACAATCCCATTGAGTAATAATATTTTCATATCTATTCACACTTTTGAGTGGTAGATATTGTGTCATTGTTTCAGAGCTTACCAAGGGTTTGATATTATTAGTCAACGAGATGAATGGTGGAAGTACTATGCGTATAGCTATGGAAAAGCTTGTTGGAAATAATTATAGTTATTGGAAGTTTTGTATGGAAGCTTATCTATAGGGACAAGATTTGTGAGATTTGATTGAGGGTGATGACACAGAAATTCCACCAGATACTCCACATAATGCTGAATTATGCCGACAATGGAAGATCAAATATGAGAAATCCTTATTTACCTTGCAAACTTTGATTAGCAAGGAATATATTGATCATGTTCGTGATTTAAAGTCACCAAAGCAAGTGTGAGAAACACTTCAAAAGTTTTTCTCTAAGAAAAATACTGATTGCAATTTCTAGAGAATGAACTAGCTGTGGTAACTCAAGGTAATTTTTCTATTGAAGAATATTTCTTGGAAGTCAAAAATCTGTGCTCTAAAATTTCAGAATTAGATACTGAGGAGCTAGTGAGTGATGCTCGATTACGGCGTTATCTTATTCGTGGATTACGAAAAGACTTTATGCCATTTGTTTCCTCAATACAAAAGTGGGCAAATCATCCTATAGTTATTGAATTGGAGAATCTTCTTTCCAATCACGAAGCCTTGAATAAGCAAATGACTAGCAGCAACGAGTTTTCCCAAAGTCAGAAGATGTGTTGTATGTCAAAGATCAAATGAGACAGAATTTTCATTCAAAGCATTCATCAAGCAATGGGAATCAATTCAGAAGTGAGGAGTCGTCAAAGAAGTCATTTAAAGCTTGTTCCAGGTGTGGAAAACTTGGTCATTTTAAACGAGATTGTCAGGCGAAAGTGATGTCTCATCGTTGCGGAAAGCCAGACAATATTTAGCCAAATTGCCGAGTCAAAATGAAAGAATCAGAAGCAAATGTTGTACATGAATGTAAAAATTCTTCAAATTCTTCTGATCCAATTTGGGAATACTGTTTAACTATTGAGGTTCTTTACCAACCAACAAATTTGACTTCACGTGTACATCAAGATGATGTCTCTACAGATGATCAAAATCCTAATTCCACTACTTACACTTCTAAATTTGATTCCCTCCAAGTTCCCCCTCTAGACTCTCTCTTTTTCTCCGATGCCAATTCTGCCGCCCCTGGTGGCCCTTCTGTTTATTCCATGCCTTCGAACTTGGGATTTGAGGAAAATAACGATTTTTAGCTCACTTTTGATGACCTTGACGACCTTTACCTCCCATCTGAGGCTGACGATCTTGGAGAATTTGGATCAAACTACCAATTCGCAGGATTCGGCTACTGATGCTCTGCTCGAGCCTGACCCGAAAATAACTACATTGCTTGATGATGATGATTTATCACGATTTGGTTCTGATGATGATGTATCACGATTTAGTTCTGATGTTGAGGGCTTGGAGGAGGATTTCATAGTTCAGGCAAATTTATGTGAAGAAGGGGATGATTCAACGGGTCATATTAGTAATTTGGATCCTGCCGTTAAGGCTTTGGAAGAGGCCATTTTCATGAAACCAGATTATATTGATGCTTACTTTGATTTGGCCTCTGCTTTGCATGCAATGAGGGATGAGCAAGAAATTGAGGTGTTTCAGAAGGAAATCAACTTGAAGCATGACCATGTAGATGCTTTGTATATTTTTGGGTGGACCTTACATGGACTTGGGTAGGTTCCAGAGAACTTCAGAAATGTACACGAGGGTTTTAGCTGTGTGGCCTAACCATTGGCGGGCTCAGCTCAACAAAGTTGTGTCCTTACTAGGTGCTGGGGAAGCTGAGACGCTAAGAAGGCCTTAAAGGAAGCCTTGAAAATGACGAACAGGGTGGAGTGGCATGATGCAATATCACATTTGAAACCGTTGCAGAAGGAAGTTGAAAGGCAATGACAGTGCAAATGGTGAAGGGGCTTTTATAGCTGTGGAAGCCTCAAAGTTTAAGACCATTGAAGAGAAGACTGTTTTGAGACTGAAACTGTCAAATGCTTTCAAAATTAGATCTTTTCAAAAGATTACCAGATTGAATCGCTGTAATGTGGAACTTATTAAGGAAATTAGTGAACATGATGTGCCAGTGCCATATTGAGGTGGTGGCATGCAAAGAAGTCCAGCAATGACAGTGCAAATGGTGAAGGGGCTTTTATAGCTGTGGAAGCCTCAAAGTTTAAGACCATTGGAGAGAAGACTGTTTTGAGACCGAAACTGTCAAATGCTTTTAAAATTAGATCTTTTCAAAAGATTACCAGATTGAATCGCTGTAATGTGGAACTTATTAAAGAAATTAGTGAACATGATGTGCCAGTGCCTTATTGAGGTGGTGGCATGCAAAGAAGTCCAGCAATGACAGTGCAAATGGTGAAGGGGCTTTTATAGCTGTGGAAGCCTCAAAGTTTAAGACCATTGGAGAGAAGACTATTTTGAGACTGAAACTATCAAATGTTCTCAAAATGAGATCTTTTCAAAAGATTACCAGATTGAATCGCTGTAATGTGGAACTTATTAAGGAAATTAGTGAACATGATGCGCCAGTGCCTTATTGAGGTGGTGGCATGCCAAAAAGTCCATACGCAAGCCTAGCTGGAAGAATACTAATGAGCAACTTGGGGACATATTTACTAAGACACTTGCCAAAATGCAAGTGAAGTTTGAATTTTTTCGTAAAGGCTCGGAGTTATTGAGAAGTTAAGGGAAGTTGTCCAAATTTAGTGCAACTTATTGCTAGTTTCCCGTTACAAAGAATTATTTCAAAAATGAAACATTAACTAATTTTGCCTCTTTATCGAACATGTGACCTTCAGATCTTCAATTTGACGCTCTCTCAACTGAACTATCCCCGCAATTTACTAATGTAAAAATGCATAAGTAGAGCTATCCCGCTATAAAGTTTAAATCATTAAGTTCACAAATGAAATATTCCCTAGATTGCATAGTCAAGTTAGGACGCTCGACACCATTGCAGTGAACATGGATCAAACACATAACACCTTCAGATCTTCAATCTAACGCTCTCCCAACTAAGCTATCCCTGCTATTTTAACACAATAAAAATGCATTAGTAGAGATATCTCATCTATTTAATCACCGCTAATTAGTTGAGTTATGCTTAACTTGACAATTTATTACAATCAAAATTAATGTGTAACTTTCTATCAAAGTTTAAATCGCAAAGAAATATTCACTAATTAATAGATGAAATAGTCTACTAAGACTCTGACACAAATGCAGCGAACGTAGATCAAACATGTGACCCTCAGATCTTCAGTCTAACGCTCTCCCAACTGATCTTTCCCCACCATAATCGAACGGTAAGTGATAAAGCCCAACAAACTTTAGAGTTGTTATGTCATGTGTAGCTTAGATTGATTGGTAAATCAATTGGTGGAGATGCATTCTAAATCAGAGTTGGACTAATATTTCTAGTGGTGATCAACGAAAGCCTTCTAGATAAGGGACTTTCTATTCAAACTAAACAATTTATTTTCTAACATACAACTGGATATGTATGCTATTATATGGATTGTTATAGGGATGTTATTGTTTTGTTGTCATGCCTATTGATTATGAAAATAATTATTTTGTTATTGCATTTTGTGCATGTTATGATTTTTGAATGAAATAAATATGATAAGGGTTACACGCTTTGTGTATGAGGTAAGAAGTCACTATTGGTGTAACGCCCCTAATTTTCTTAACCTAATTAGTGACGTCACCCATGCATACATAACTCATTAAGTGGAAGCTCATCATAAATAACCTTGGAAAACACAACAAAATCTTTCATAAAGGTCCAAACATCTGAAACAAACCTATCTCTGAAAGTAAAACCTTCCATGAATTAAAAACAAATCAAAATAAAAAAATGTTTAATGCTTTAACTTAAATCAGTAAAATAAACCTAAACTACTAAAAATGTCCCTCGTCCACTTCCATGGTGTCCTCATCTCCACTGTAAACCGTACATTGGTGCCTTGCCTTTTCCTGAAAAATATAGGTAGCACGTGGCTTGAGTATTTTATGAAATACTCAGTAAGTCACCTCACTATTGGGGTTAGAAATGCAAACACATGTAACATATGAGTGAGACTAACTTTTCGTAAACTTTAAATGGTCTTGGGTGCTTTTCTATTTCGGGTAGGGTTGGATGTGTGGTACTTCTTCACACACAGCCCATGTACGCGCTCATGGACCCACCAGGTGGGCTCGTATACGTGACCCCTGAGCCTGGCTTGGTCAGACAAAACGTATTACACTTCGCCGGACACCACAAAATAGAAAAGGCCCGCATGATATCATGGCGAACATAAATATCGTATTTCATCCTTTCGTAACATAAAGGGGAAGTATCCCGATGCAAGTGACATACATATATTCATGAGGTCCCTTAACATACTTAACATGACATTACATAAGCATGGCTAACATCACAAATACGTTTCTTACATTACATGGCATATTACATAACATGGAAATACTACGTGTATCCATGACATCGATCAACATTTTCATGGCATATAATACTAGCAGATTAACTAACTTTTCAAAGCATAAACAGTCAACAGTCAACATCATCCATATCTTTTCATACCGTAAAGAGTCAATATCATCTGTAACTTTTCATAGCGTAAGCAGTCAACAGTCAACATAATCCATAACTTTTCATAGCGTAAACAGTTACATAATCCATACATCATATAGTCATATCACATAAAATATGGTGCATGTAGGGGGCACAGGGCACGCACAATCATACAACACATAGTAAGCTAACTCCAACAGTAAGGTTACTTACCTCGATGGCCTTGGCCGAAGTCACTCACAACAAGCTAATTCCAACGGTTAATTACATCATATAATAACCACATAAAAATTTAGAAACCTTTCGTAACATACCCTAGCTAAATCTCATGCTATTTATCAAAATAAACTCCCAATACAATCTGTCTTTGACGGTAAGGAACCATACTGACCTTAGATGGTAAAATAAGGGCAGAAACGGTTTCAGAAGGGCCAAAAACCTAGAAATTGATATATTATAATGATACCGAGTTGCCGAGCCAACCAACTAAGCCACGAAGTCGAACCACGGGAGTTGACGGAGCTGAGTCGGATCGTGTTAATATAACACATGCGAAAGCAATTTGGATCTTAGGCACTCTAAGTACATCAATGATAATAAATTAGCAAGCATGTTCAAAAACATTAAAACTCAATGAGTTTGAATACTAAACTTTTTGTAGTTTAAATTCCTTTTTCCTTACGAACGGGTTTCAAACCACCACTAGTGTCTTCCCTACTATTCTCTGGCGTTAGAATGAGATTGTGAAATCCAGTGAGTGACTAATTGGAAAGGAATTTAGTATATGTAAAGGGAGAGTTTTGAGAGAATTTCTCAAAGTTTTTCAAGAAGACTTTCCATGTACCTTTATCACTCTATTTATCTGTGATATTTGCATATTCATGCAAATTTGAGATTACCAAATTTTGACACTCAAAATTCCATTCAAATTTGTGGGATTATGTGGCAAGCATTCAAGTTTGAATTAACCAAATTTTGACACTCAAAATTCTACTCAAATTTGTGGGGTTTACTTGGCAAACATGCAAGTTTGGATAAATTAAATTTTGACACTCAAATTTCCACTCAAATTTGTGGGATTATGGACGAACATGCAAGTGTGTTAAACCATATATTGACACTCAATATTCCACTAACTCAAACATGTATTTTTCCATTAAGTGAAGTCAACATTTTGACTTTATTTATTTTAATTCAACAATTAATTTGAATAATTAATTTCCAATAAAAAAATATTAAATGATTGATTAAAAAATTTAATTAATATTTAACATTAAATCAAATAACAATCCTAATTAATTCCGGCACATATTGATTATGAATCCCTATTCATAATTAAAATATTTAAATCTTATTTAAATATCTTCAATTCTCTCATTTTGTTTAATTCGTAATTAAATCAAAATGCGGTTAAATATATCATATATATTTAGCGCATATTCCTTAATAAGAGTTCGAATACTTCAAACTCATTCGTCACATTGTTCTAAGGTTTAGTCCGATATGAGCTAGCAAGGGGACCTAATGGACCTACAGATTCTTGGTCTCCAACGATCCGAGATTAACTGGCTAAACTCATTTACCTTTTAACCAACATTCGTTAACTACTAGGGCACTCCACTATAGCCTAGTAGTTGTTTTTCCCTCACTATAGATATATTCTATCCATTTGATATAACCATTAGTAGTAAGTCGATCCTTCACAGGTTGTTCGTAACTAGAGCTGGGTCAATTTACCGTTTTTACCCATAAAGTTACTTCTTGTTCCTTAAGTCCCACTGATCCTCTAATGAACAATTGGTTTGTGGTCCAACCACCAAACCGAATCCCTCTCGGGCCAATGAGAGGGTGGGGCCCTTTGTTCAAGACTTGGATTCAGTACTTAAGGGAGCAACCTCTCTACTATCCCTAAAAGCGGGTAGGAGTGAATTCTATCTTGCACCCTATGTCCCCCAACTATTCACCCAGTTTTACCCTTGAAATGGGAGGCTTATTGAGTCGGCGAATCTAAGTATAATTATGAATAAACAGGAGTTCATAGCTAGCTCAGGATTAAGGTCGAGTTACCTAGGTCATCGAGTGAAAAAATCAGTCTCAACAATAAATGACATTATAAAGTGAGAGTGATTTTCTTCATGGTCCGATCTTATGCAATACTCATTGCATAGGACGCCCCCGCTCACATGTCTCCACATGTACAATTTAGGGATCACATTGTTTATATCATATACAAAAGTGGGCTGCATCCATAGTGTCCCCAAGATAAGGTACTCAGTCTTATCCCTGTACTATAGATCATTTTGAATATATACTTGAACTTGATCCACTCTTATGTCTCTACATATAGTTCAAGTAATCATACTATAGCCATAGTATTCTTGGTTTACTAGATTTAGATTAATGATCGTAAAATTCACTTTATTCAATAATGATCTTTACTAAATAAACATCAATAATAACTTTATTGAAAATAGAATATGTTTTTGTTTACAAACTATGAGTTTTTGGACATCAAACCCAACAGAGACAACGTAAATGTATGGAGCCGAGAGTATGCGTGCAGAGTTGCCAGGTTCTTTGGACATGAATTTGTGGAGTTGGGCCGTCGATTGAAACACGACTCTTTATTATTTGGGCCGAACTGGAGGCTAAGCGTGAGGTGAGTTACCCAGCCCGCTTTGTCGTCTTCCTTACCCGCAACCACGTGAAACCCTAACTTGTCGTTGAGCCATCAACGATGTGGCTGTCTTTCTCTGGTTCCAACTCTCACTTCTCTTGACAGGCACGAGATGACACGACCCAATGCGATCCGACATCTAATCTCGCCCACCCTAATTGATTTTGACCCCTTCGTTGATTGTCCCTCTGGACAACAAGTTCACTTGTTCTGACAACTCAACGAAAAATACCTAGCGAACCAACCCACACGAATTTCCTTTCAAACACTCTCGGTTCTCGTTCTTGTTGGGTTTTATGTTCTAAAACTCATAGTTTGTAAACAAAAACATATTCTATTTTCAATAAAGTTATTATTATTGTTTATTCAGTAAAGATTGTTACTGAATAAAGTGAACTTTACGATCATTAATATAAATCCAATAAACTAAGAACACTCTGGCTATAGTATGATTACTTGAACTATATGTAGAGACATAAGAGTTGTTCAAGTTCAAGTATATAGTCAAAATGATCTATAGTATAAGGATAAGGTTGAGTACCTTGTTCTGGGGACACTACGGATGCGGCCCACTTTTGTATATGATATAAACAATGTGATCACTAAAATTGTACATGTGGAGACATGTGAGTGGGGGCGTCCTATGCAATGAGTATTGCATAAGATCGGACCATGAAGAAAATCACTCTCACTTTATAATGTCGTTTACTATTGAGACTTATTTTCTTTTCATTCGATGACCTAGGTAACTCGATCTTAATCCTGAGCTAACCATGAACTTCTGTTTATTCGAAATTATCCATAGATTTGCATGGGTGAGAGGGGCTCAAGTTCGGTGACTCAATAGGCCTCCCATTTCAGGGGTAAGACTGGGTAAATGGCTGGGGACGTGGGGTGTAAGATGGAATTCACTCCTACCCACTTTTAGGGATAGAAGAGAGGTAGTTCTCTTAAGTACTGACTCCAGGTCTTGAACAAGGTACCCCACCCTCTCATTGGCCTGAGAGAGATTCGGTTTACTGGTTGGACCACAAACCAATTGTTCATTAGAGGATCAGTGAGACATAAGAAACAAGAAGTAACTTTAGGGGTAAAACGGTAAATTAACCCAACTCTAGTTACAAACAACATGTGAAGGATCGACTTACTAATCATGGCTATACCAAATGGACAAAAATATATCTATAGTGAAGGGAGTGCAACTACTAGGCTATAGTGGAATGTCCTAGTAGTTAACGAATGTTGGTTAACAAGGTTAATGAGTTTAACCGGTTAATCTTGGATCATTGGAGCCCATGATCTATAGATCCATTAGGTCCCTCTGCTAGCTCATATCAGATTAAACCATAGAACAGTGTGACGAGTGAGTTCGAAGTGTTCAAATTCAAATTAGGGAGAATGCGCTACATATATACGATATATTTAACCGTATTTTTGTTTTATTTACGAATTAAACAAACAGAGAGAATCTGAGATATTTAAATAAGATTTAAATATCTTAATCAAATATGTGTCGGAATTAATTGGGATTGACATTTGAATTAATATTAAATATTAATTAAATAGTTTAATTAATTATTTAATATTACTTTAATTTGAGATTAATAATTCAAATTAATTGTTGAATTAAAATGAAGAAAGTCAAAATGTTACTTCATTTAATGTAAAAATCCATGTGTTGAATTTTGAGGTGTCAAAATTTGGTTTAACCAAACTTGCATGCTTGCCAAATAAACCTCCACAAATTTGAGTGGAATTTTGAGTGTCAAAATTTGGTTAACTCAAGCATGCATGCTTGCCACATAATCCCAAACATTTGAGTAGAATTTTGAGTGTCAAAATGTGGTGATCTCAAATTTGCATTAACATGCCAACATGACTCTATAAATAGAGTGATCATAATACATGAAAGATCTTCTTGTTGGTGAAAAACCTTGAGAAAAACCTCTCACAAACACTCTCTTCATATATACAAAATCCCTCCCAAGTTTAGTCACTCACCGGATTCCACAATCCCGTTCTAAGGCCAGAGGATAGTGGAGAAGACACTAGTGGTGGTTCGAAACCGGTTCGTGAGGAAAAAAAAATTTGAATTACAAAAGGTTAGTATTCAAACTCATTAAGTTTTAATTCTCATGAACATGCTAGTTATTTACTATATTTGATGTTCTAAAAGTGCCTAAGATCCAAATTGCTTTCGTATGTGTTATATTAACATCATTAGTTCTCTCAGACAGTGTTTGGAGACCAAAATCGTTTTGAAGGAAAGTGTAGGTTGGACATAGGAATATAAAAGGTCTCAAAACGTTTCCATTGAGGTAATAACTGTCTCGTCCAAAATCATGCATATTTTCCGGCGAGAATAAATGCTACAACATATTATCCTTTCATTTATAGAAGTAAGAATAAAATCTCAACAAAATAAGGAAAAATAGAAAAATCTGAATACATATATGCATGAGGTCTCTTAACATACTTAACATGGCATTACATAAGCATTGCTAACATCACATATACGTTTCTTACATTGCATGACATATTACATAACATGAAAATACTACTTGTATCCATGGCATCGATCAACATTTTCATGGCATATAATACTAGCAGATCAACTAACTTTTCATAGCATAAACAGTCAATAGTCAATAGTCAATATCATCCATAACTTTTCATAGCGTAAAGAGTCAACATCATCCATAACTTTTCATAGTGTAAACAGTTAACAGTCAACACAATCCATAACTTTTCATAGCGCAAACAGTCAACATAATTCATAACTTTTCATAGCGTAAACAGTCACATAATCTATAACTTTTCATAGCGTAAACAGTCACATAATCCATACATCATATAGTCATATCACATAAAATATGGTGCATGCAGGGGCCATAGGGCACGCACCATCATACAACATATAGTAAGCTAACTTCAACAGTAAGGTTACTTACCTCGATGGCCTTGGCTGAAGTCACTCACAACAAGCTAATTCCAAGGGTTAATTACACCATATAATAAGCACCTAAAAATTTAGGAACCTTTCGTAACATACCCTAGCTAAATCTCATGCTATTTATCAAAATAAACTCCTAACACAATCTATCTTTGATGGTTAGGAACCATACTGACCTTAGATTGTAAAATAAGGGTAGAAACAGTTTCAGAAGGGCCGAAAACCTAGAAATTGATATATTATAACAATACCAAGCCGATAAGCCGAGCTGCCGAGTCGACCAAGTAAGCCGCCAAGTCAAGCCTCGGGAGTTGACAGAGCCCAACTGATGTACACAAGCGGAGCCGATAGTACGCGTGCGGAGCCGCCAGGTTTGTTGGACGTGCGTCTATGGAGTTGGGCTGCCAATGGAAAGACAACCCGTTAATGTTTGGGCCGAACAGGATGCTAAGTGTGAGGCGGGTTACTTGGCCTGCTTCGTCGTCTTCCTAACCCACACCACTTGTAACCCTAACTCATCGTTGCGCCGTCAACGATGCAATTGTCCTGCTCCGATTCCAACTTTCACTTCTCCTGATGGGCAAGAGGCGACATGACCCAACGCGATCTGACGTCTCGTCTCCCCACATTAATTGATTTCGACCCCTTCAACGATTCTTCCTCGGTACAGCAGGTCACTTGTTTGGAAAACTCACTGAAAAACACCCAGCGAACCAACCCACACGATTTCCTTTTAAACACTCTCGGTTGCCTTTCTCTCAGACACAGGAGGTGAGTTTGGAGACAAAAATTGTTTTCAAGGAAAGTGAAGGAGGGGCATAGGAATATAAAAGGTCTCAAAACGTTCTTATTAAGGTAATAACTGTATCGCCGGAAATCACGCATATTTTCTAGCAAGAATAAATGCTACAACATATTATCCTGTCATTTAGAGAAGTAAGAATAAAATCTCAACAAAATAAGGAAAATGGAAACATCTTAATCGTTACAATTGGTCACTAAGCATTGAATGTTGAAAACTATTTTAAGTGAGGAGATTATATGCTATGTGTTATGAGTAATCAACCACCAAGGTCCCTTGATTTTGATTGATGAAACTATTTGATGGTTTGCATGTCTAACCACAATAGGGGAGTTAATGAGTACTTATTTACCCTATTTTAAAATGATTTTCAGGTAAGGTTGTAGCATGGGAGTGACTGATGACTCGTGAATGTATATAGTAAAATGGTGTAAAATTCACAAGAATACATGTCAATATACAATATCACAAATAGTAAATAATAAATAAATTATCCATTCAACCGAGAACCTAATTTTTGTTACTTTTTGTTGCTGGAAATTAAGTTTTTTTGTCTTTTTCAAATGTATGTTGGCGATTTTAAACTAATTAAAAAAATTTGATTGAGAGTATCAATTGTTCTAGAATAACGGAGAACAACTAGAAAATCAAGGAAGCTTTGGCTAAAACTGATAAAATAGATAGGTTGTTGAATTTTGTGGTGGATTTTAGCTCATTTTAACTTATTTTTCAAGGGTCATGTAGGGTGTTCATAACCCTTCGACTATGTTCAAGTATCCTCACAATGGAACTAGAGTATTAAAGATAATTTGCTTACTCTCTCTCTTCTTTCGAGAACAATAAGAGAACAATTATGTATGTAAAGTGACAAACTAAACAAACATGTAAATCATTAGTAACAACTCTTTAATAAACTAAAATCATACCAACATACTTAAACTACATAAAACTCTTCCGCCTCTCCTATAAGGCTTATCTCTCCATACAAACTGATTTCAACATAGAAATCAACATCTTAATCATGATAGAATAAACAAAGATAGGAAATGATTAAGAGTTATCAAGCTTTGTTGGTGTCCTTCAATGGAAATTCCCCTCATTTGAGCACTCTCATACACCTTTTTGCCTTAATCTATCATTCTTGGTTTTCTTTTCCTACTCCTATCAATAGTTGTTGAATAAGGATTCTTCCTCTTCTTGGTTTTCTTTTGCCTTTAGTAGACATTAAAGGATGACAGATATATTTCTGATCTCAAGAAGAACTTAATATGTATTGGTAAGTTGGATAGCACAGGTTATGCAACAAAGTTTGGGAAGAGTTCGTGGAAGATTGTGAAGGGTGCTATGGTGGTAGTACATGACACAAAATCCAGAACCTTTTACATCACTATAGGGTGTGAAAATGGCTGCGGTTGCTGGAGTGCTTCTAAATTCAAGTAGACTTGGACATATGAGCGTCAAAGGAATGAAGATGCCGGTTGCAAATGGAGTTTTAGAAGGCCTAAAATCTGTTGACATAGATCTTTCTGAGAGCTGCGTTATGTGAAACAAAAACGAGTTAGCTTCACAAAGGCTATCAGAGAATCAAAGAAAGTACGATTGGAAATGGTCCATGCAGACGTTTGGGGACCATCTCCAGTGTTATCACTTGGCTGGTTGAGATTTCAGCAGGAAGGTATGAGTTTATTTCCTGAAACATAAGTCAAATGTGTTTGTCACTTTCTAGAAGTGGAAAGCTGAAGTTGAAAATCACACCGGCTTGAAGATCAAATGGCTGAGGTTTGTTAATGAAGAAGATTATGACAAGGCAAAGTTTATAACATTTTGTGCAGCTAAGGAAATTAGATTAATGAGGACAGTTTGTGGCAAGACAAGAAAAAATGGTGTTGCAGAAAGAATGAACAAAACATTGAATGAGCGGGCAAGAAACATGAGAATTCATTCTGGATTGTCAATGTAACGCCCCTAATTTTGTTAACCTAATTAATGACGTCACTCATGCATACATAACTCATTAAGCAGAAGCTCATCATAAATAACCTTGGAAAACACAACAAAGTCTTTCATAAAGGTCAAAAAATTCAAAACAAACATATCTCTGAAAATAAATCGTTTCAAATTCAAAACAAATCTAAATAAAACAATGTTCAATGCTTTAACTTAAATGAGTCAAATAAACATAAACTGCTAAAAATGTCCCTCGTCAACTTCCATGGTGTCCTCAGTTCCACTGTAAACCATACATTGGCCCCTTGCCTTTACCTGAAAAATGTAGGTAGCACGTGGCTTTAGTATTTTATGAAATACTTAGTAAGTCACCCCACTATTGATGTTAGAAATGCAAATACATGCAATATATGAGCGGGGCCTAACTTTTCATGAACTTTACATGGCCTTGGGTGCTTTTTTATTCCGGGTAGGGTTGGATGTGTGGTAATCCTTCACACACGACCCATGTACGTGCACATGGATCCACCAGGCTGGCTCGTATACGTGGCCCCTGAGCCTGGCTTGGTCAGACAAAACGTATTACACTTCGTCGGACACCACAAAACCGAAAAGGGCCCGCATGATATCATGGCGAACATAAATATCGTAATTCATTCTTTCATAAGATAAAGGGAAATTATCCTGATGCAAGTGACATACATAAATGTATGAGGTCCCTTAACATATCTAACATGACATTACATGAGCATTGCTAACATCGCATATACGTTTCTTACATTACATGGCATCTCTTATGACTTACATTACCTGACATATTACATAACATGAAAATACATTCCAGTTGCATAAGCATTTCATGATATGACTCGATAATACTACGTGTATCCATGACATCGATCAACATTTTTCATGACATATAATACTAGCAGATCAACCATCTTTTCATAGCATAAACAATCAACAGTCAACATCATCCATAAATTTTCATATCGTAAACAATCAACAGTCAACATAATCCATAATTTTTTATAGCGTACACAGTCACATAATCCGTATAGTCATCACAATAAATATGGTGCATGCAAGGGCCATAGGGCACGCACCATCATTCAACACGTAGTAAGCTAACTCCAACAGTAAGGTCACTTACCTGGATGGCCTTGGCCGAAGTCACTCACACCAAGCTAATTCCAATGGTTAAATACGTTCTATAATAACCACCTAAAAAGTTAGGAACCTTTCATATCATACCCTAGTTAAATCTCATGCTATTTATCAAAATAAACTCCCAACACAATCTCTCTTTGATTGTTAGGATCCATACTGACCTCGGATAGTAAAACTAAGGGTAGAAACGGGTTCGGTAGGTCCAAAAACCTTAGAATCGATATATTATAGTGATACTGAGCCGATAGCCGAGCCAACCAACTAAGCAGCCAAGCCGAGTCGCGGGAGTTGACGGAGCTAAGCCGACGTATGAGTACGGAGTCGAGAGTACGCGTGCGAAGCCGCCAGGTCCTTTGGACGTGCGTCTGTGGAGTTGGGATGCCGATGGAAATGCGGTCTGTTACTATTTGGGCTTAACTGGAGGTTGAGTGTGAGGCAGGTTACCCATCCCGCTTCGTTGTCTTCCTAACCCGCAACCATGCGAAACCCTAACTCATCGTTGCACCGTCAACGATGCAGCTGTCCTACTCCGATTTTGACTTTCACTTCTCCCGATGGGCACGAACACCCTTACATATTTCGACGCCTTTCCATCACTGACGATCCTCGACGCAACTTCTTGTTTTCGCCGGTCACGCAGCGTCTTTGACACAAGCACGACGATCCCGACGTCTATATCTTACTTCAACTTGAATCTTTTTTTTTTTCGAAATAGCAACTGTAATGTTCTGAGAGAAAAGTTTGGAGAGAAAATCATTTTCAAGGGAAAATAATCTCAAGACATTTCTAATAAGGCATTCTAGGGTTTTAGGATAGGGAAACTTAGAGAAATAGGAATGTTTCTTTTAGGCAATAAATGTTTTGTAGGAAAGCCATCGATTTCTAGGGAGATTACATGAGAACATTTAATTAATTATTTTATTTTTATTTGATTTTAGTTTATTCTAGAAACTCGAATCGTTACCGCCAAAGACATTCTGGGTCGATGTTGTAAATACAGCAGCCTACTTGATCAATAAAGAACCGTCAGTACTCTTGTAGTTTAATTGTGCAGAAGGAACTCACATACTCTCACTCGAGAACTTTTGGTTGTACTGTGTATGTTCACACCAATCCAAAGAAAAGAGACAAGCTTGATGCTAAGGCTGTGAAGTGCTACTTCATAGGCTACGACTCTAACATATTTGGATACAAATTTTGGTTGACAAGAATAGGAAAATCCTAAGACATTGTGACGTAACCTTTGATGAAAAAGTCCTGTACAAGAACAAAGAGAAGGTAAACTTTGAAACTATGAAGCAAGTGAGAGTTGAGCTTGAGTCGTAGGAAAACTCACCCGATGATGTTAGAGCAGAAGCTCGAGAAACTTCTGAGACCGTTACCGAAGAACTAGACGTGGAGCAAGTTACACCTGAGTAGGTGTTGAGGAGATCATCCAAAGCTAACATTGCACTAGATAGATATTCATCTTCATTACATTATTTGTTGCTGACTGACGAAGGAGAACCAGAGTCCCTCGATGATGACATACAGTTGGAGGATACAACCAAGTGGGAGAAAGCCATGGATGATAGGATGTCTAGGCTTCAGCAATGCGTTGCTCTTTCATCTACTGAGGCTGAGTATGTGGAAATAGCTGAAGATGGAAAGGAGATGATATGGATGACAAACTATGAAGAAGGATTACGCAAGAAGCAATGCAAGAAGATTCTTCAGGTGGATAGTTAGAGTGACATGCAGTTGGTGAGGAACCCGGTCTATCAATAGAAGATGGTGATGTGTTTGGAGAAGTTAGAGGGTGTAAAGAATCCAGCAAGCATGTTGACAAAATGTATTGACGTTGGAAAGTTGAGGTTGTGCAAAGCCTCAATTGGCATGGTAAAGTGAAGATTGATGGCTGGATCAGTCTCTAAGTGCGAGATTGTTGGGCCAAGTGGGAGATTGTTGGGACATGGAGCCTGATGCCTATTTATAGTAAATATTTCGTAAAGTTTTGGTAGAGATATACATGGTAGATATTCATAAAGATTTAGTAAAGCTTCATTTAGTAAATGAAAACGATATATACCCCATCAGACAAAGCTTTCAAGATGTTCTTTTTTATTCATTCTTTGTATTCTGTTTTAGTGTGCATACATGAAGTCATCAATAAAATCTTTAGCCAATATTCCTCTTTGAATTTTCTCTCTTCTGTTCTTTGCATTCATCTTGATCGAGTATATGTGTTGTTGTGCGATCCTAACAATTACTTCAATAATAATTTTGTAACTTCTAATAACAATTACTCCGGCATAAATGCAGTGAACATGAATCAAACACGTGACCTTCAGATCTTCAGTCTAACGCTCTCCCAACTCAGTTATCCCCACCATAAGAGAACGGTAAGTGATAAAGCCCAACAAATTTTAGAGTTGTTATGTCTTGTGGAGCTTAGATTGATTGGTAAATCTATTGACGGAGATTCAATCTAAGTCAGAGTTAGGACTAATATTTCTAGCAGCGATCAAGGAAAGCCTTCATGATAAAGGACTTTCCTATTCAAACTAAACTATTTATTTTCTAACATACAACTGGATGTGTATGTTATTATATGGATTGTTATATGGATGTTGTTTGTTGTCATGCCTATTGATTATGAAGATAATTATTTTTGTATCACATTTATGCATGTTACGATATTTGAATGAAATAAATGTGATAAAGGTTACACGCTTTGTGTATCGGGTAACTAGCCACTATTGATCACATGGGTGATTGATGAAATTTATAAACGTGGTAAGGGTTACACGTTGTGTGTATAGAGTAGCCAATCACTATTGGTCACTAAGCATTGAATGTTGAAAACTATTCTAGGTGAGTAGATTACATGCTATGTGTTATGAGTAATCAACCACCAAGATTCCTTGATTTTGATTGATGAAACTATACGATGGTTTGCATGTCTAACCACAATAGGGGAGTTAATGAGTATTTTCTTACTTACCCTATTTTTAAAATGATTTTCAGGTAAGGTTGTAGCATGGGAGTGACTGATGACTCGTGAATGTATATAGTAAAATAGTGTAAAATTCACAAGAATACATGTAAATATACAATATCACAAATAGTAAATAATAAGTAAATAATCATTTCAATAGAGAACCTATTTTTTTTTTTGTTACTTTTGTTGCTGGAAATTAAGTGAGTTTTTTTGTCTTATTCAAATGGATGTGGGTGAATTTAAACTAATTAAAAAATTTTGATTGAGAGTATCAATTGTTCTTGAATAATGGAAAACAACTAGAAAATCAAGGAAGTTTTGGCTAGATCTGATAAAATAGATAGGTGGTTGAATTTTGTGAGATTTTAGCTTATTTTAACTGATTTGCAAGCCCACGACACACTTTCAAGGATCATGTAGGGTGATTACTTCCATAATAGTTTTGTATTATCTAATAACAGGGCTAAAAAATTATTCATAACCCTTCGACTATGTTCAAGTATCTTCGCAATGGAACTAGAGTATTAAAGATAATTTCCTTACTCCCTCTCTTCTTTCGAATAGGAGAACAATAAGAGAACAATTATGTATGTAAGTGGCCAACTAAAAAAACATGTGAATCATTAGTAACAATTCTTTAGTAAACTAAAATCACATCGTCGACATACTTAAACTACATAAAACTCTTCCGCCTCCTTTATAAGGTTTATCTCTCCATACAAACTGATTTCAACATAGAAATCAACATTTTAATCATGATAGAATAAGAAAAGAGATAAAATGATTAAGAGTTGTCAAGCTTTGTTTGTGTCCTCCAATGGAAGTCCTCCTCCTTTGAGCTCTCTCATCCACCTCTTTGCCTTAATCTATCCTTCTTGGTTTTCTTTTCCTTCTCCTATCAACAGCTGCTGAATTAGGATTTTTATTTCTTCTTGGTTTTCTTTTGCCTTCAATAGACATCAAAGGATGTCAGATATATTTCTAGTCTCAAGAAGAACCTGATATGTATTGGTAAGTTGGATAGCACAGATTATGCAACAAAGTTTGTGAAGAGTTTGTGGAAGATTGTGAAGGGTGCTATGGTGGTAGCACATGGCACAAAATCTATAACCTTATACACCACTACAGGGTGTATGAAAATGGTTGCGGTTGCTGAAGTGCTTCAAATTCAAGTCTATGACATAATAGACTTGGACATATGAGCGTCTAAGGAATGAAGATGTTGGTTGCAAATGGAGTTTTAGAAGGCCTAAAATCTGTTGACATAGGTCTTTTTGAGAGTTACGTTATGTGAAATAGAAACGAGATAGCTTCACAAAGGTTGTCAAAGAATCAAAGAAAGTATGATTGAAAATGGTCCATGTAGATATTTTGTTGACTTCTGAGAATTGAGAGGAAATCGTCAATAGAGGAAAAAAGGGCCGAAGGAAATTTGTTGGAAGAAAATTGTAACAGAAAATTAAATGGAGAGAAATCTTGGGATTTGATTTATTGAAAAAGTGTGATTTTGTTTCTTATTAGATTCACCTATTTAAATAATTATCATCTTACATATCGCTAAAAGTGGCCAACTAAATTTGTGCCACTTTCCTCCACATGGCCACCTAAATATTGATAACCCATTCAACGTGTTTGTCAAATGGTCAAAAGAAAATATTCAATCAAATGAGTAAAAGGTGTAAAATCTAAATAAGGAAACCTCAGGCTTTTATCTAACAATCTCCTCCTAAACCCTGTGTGGTATATCTACCTTATTATTTAAACTTCGATCTTTGAACGAAGTTCCTCAAATTTTACCCGAGCCAGAGACTTGATGAAGATGTCTCCAAGCTGTTCCTCTATTCGGATGAAGTCAATCTTGATAAGCCCTCAATCTGCACACTCCCAAATGTAATGGAACCTGATCTCTATGTGCTTGCTTCAGTCGTGCAAAATCGGATTTTTGATCAGGGAGATCGTAGCTTTGTTGTCCACGTAAAGCATTGGTGGATCGCCTTCTTTTTCGATGAGTTCTTCCATCAGTTGCGCAAGCCAAACCCCCTGCGTTGCTACCGTCAAAGCGACAATGTACTCTGCTTCACAAGATGATAAAGCAACTACCTTTTGCTTAGTTGATTGCCAGCAGATCGCGCCTCCTAAGAGAAAGTAAATCATCTCGCTGGCGCTCTTACAATCATCAACGTCACCGACCATGTCATTATGACTGTAGCCAACCAGCTCAAGCTTCTCTTTCCTCTCCTTGTACAGTATCTCACACCCCAGCCTCTAGTTCCAGCCACATAGCGCAAGATGCGCTTGACAGCCACAAGATGCTCCTCCCTAGATGCTTCCATAAACGTACTCACGTATCCAACGCAATAAGTAAGGTCAGGGTGTGTGTTTACCAGATAATGCAGGCTCCCGACAATGTTATGGTAATTGATGGAGTCGACTGCCGTTGTAGTGCCGACTTTCATTAGTTGGAGTCGGGCTTCTATTGGCGTCCTTGTAAGGTTATTGTCCGCTAGCTCAACTGTGTCCAACAGTTTCTTTGCGTACGCACCTTGACAGATGGTGATGCCGACAGTACTCTGTTGCACTTCGATGCCGAGGTAATAGTTGAACACGCTGAGATCGCTCATCTTGAAGTTCTTTGACATCTCCCTCTTGAATCTTCTGAGAACTTCCATGTCGCCTCCAGTGATTATGAGGTCTTCGACGTACACTCCCACCATCAGTCGCTGCTCACCGTGGCCGTGCATGTACATGTCATGTTTAGAGGACAGCGCTTGAACTTCAGTGACAGTAGGGTATTGTTGAGCTTCGCGTTCCAGGCTCGTGGTGCTTGCCGCAGCCCATAGAGTGACTTGTGCAAGCGCAATACCTTGTCAGGGTTGTTGTTGTCCAGGAAGCCCCATGGTTGTTGAACATAGACGGTCTCCTTCAGCTCTCTATTGAGGAGCGCGGATTTCACGTCCATGCGGTGGACCTCCCAGGAATGATGTGCCGCGATTTCCAGCAATAAGCAAACAGATTCCAGCCTTGCCACCGGCGCGAATAGATGTAACCCTTCGCCACCAGACGGGCCTTGTGTTTAACAATTTCTCCCTCTTCGTTACGCTTCAGTTTGAAGACTCATTTGAGCCCTTTGGCTCGGTGTTCCAGCGGCATGTCCTCTAGACTCCACGTCTTTTTCTCAGTGATAGACGTCATCTCCTCCTACATTGTCATCAGCTAGCATGGGTTCCTTTATGCTTCGTCAGGGGGTGTAGCTGCTAGCAGCGGTGACGATTGCTAATGCTGCACTCCTCCTTCTCTCGGCTCGATGATGAGGTACTCCACTGTGAATTGATTTGGTCGTTCCACTATCGTTCCACTGCCCGAAGGTCGTATTTATATGGACTCTTGGCGAATATTTGCCAAATAATATATTTACATATCTAATATATTAAGATATAATATCTTTTAAAAGTCATATTTAAATATTATAGGATATCCTAACATATTTAGCTAGGTCGAATCTCATTCAAATTTCAAATATATTTTTATTTAATGTATTAAAATACATTAATTAATTTAATATTTAATAGTATCAAATACAATAAATATATTTTTCTTTTCATATATCTAATATATTAAATATTAATTTGATACTTCAAATTAAATATATTTTCTCTATTTATTTAATATATTATATATTAAATATTTTAATTTAACATTTCAAATTAAATTTATCCGGTTCTTCATTTATATTTATCCTATCTAATATATTAAATATTAATTTGAACCTTTCAAATTAAATATATTTTTTTTATTTATTCAATATATCTAATATATTAAATATTAATTTAACATTTTTAATTAAATTTATTTTGTCATTTATATTTAATATATTTAATATATTAAATATCAATTTGAACCCTCCAAATTTTCTTTCAAATAGATTGAACCTTTAGCGTTACTGTGAGCTAGCAAGGGGACCTTATGGACCTACATGTTGTAAGCTACAATGATAGAAAATTAATTAATTAAAATCTTTAATTAATCAATTTTCATTCATTAACTATAGGTCACTTCATTATAGACCTAGAGTTGCACTCTTTTGCACTATAGGACAAGTTATGTCCATTGATATAATCATTACAAGCACATTGATCCTTCACGAGTTGTTCATAATTACAACTGGGTCAAAAGTCCATTATACCCTTGTAATTACATCTTTCACCATAAGTACCATTGTTTCTCTAACAAACAATTTGTTTATGATCCAATCATAAATCAAGTTCCTCTCAGGCCCATGAGAGCGTGGGACCTCATTGTTCAAGTCTCTAAATCAGTACTTAAGAGATCAACTCATCTAATTTTCTTATATGGAAATGAGTGAATTCCATCTCAAGATATTATGTTCCCAACTCCCTATTTGGTCAAGTCCCCAAAATGGTAGGCATATTGAATTGGCTAAAAGAGTCATTCTTACCCATGTAAATTAAAGGACAAACCCTCATAGGTAGGAGTTCATAACTTACTCAGGATTAAGATCGAGTCGCATATGATCATCATGTGAAATATTAAGCATCTCAATTAACCGATTTATAAAGAGAGATTAAACATTTCTTGGTCCAGTCTTATACAAACTTATTCGATAGGATACCCCCACTTACATGTCTCCACATGAACAATTTGGATCAAATCATTTGTAACGAATACAAAGTGGGTTGTATCAATAGTGTTACTAGGTGAAGACAGCCAACCTTATCCATATACTATAGACTCATTCGATTATTACTTAAACACAAACCTCTTATATGTCAACCACATACGGTTCAAGATTATATTAATATCCTTGGATTTTCATACCATGAATAACAATTAAATTACAAAAAAATAATAAAATTAGGGTTTGAGATCTTTCCCTAGGTAAAATTAGGGTTTGAGATATTTCCCATATATGACAAAACTAGGGTTTGAGATCTTTCCCATATGATAAAATTAGGGATTTAAATTTTTCTCATATGATAAAATTAGGGTTTGAGATCTTTCCGATAGGATAAAATTAAGGTTTGAGTTCTTAAATTAAGATTTGAGATCTTAAAAGTTGGGCTTCAGATCTTTCCCATACGATAAAATTAGGGTTTGAGATCTTTCCCATATGATAAAATTAGGGTTTGAGATACTTTCCCCTATGATAAAATTACGGTTTGAGATATTTCTCCTATGATAAAATTAGGGTTTGAGATCTTTCCCTACGGTAAAATTAGGGTTTGAGATCTTTCCCCCCAGGTAAAATTCGGGTTTGAGATCTTTCCCCTAGGTAAAATTAGGGAGTGAGATCTTTTCCTAGGTAAAATTAGGGTTGAGATCTTTCCCTAGGTAAACTTAGGGTTTTTTTTTTTTTAATCTTTCTCTAGTAAAATTAGGGTTTGAGATCTTTCCCTATGGAACATTAGGGTTTGAGATCTTTCCCTAGTTAAAATTAGGGTTTGAGATTTTTCCCTACGTAAAATTAAGGTTGGAGATCTTTTCCTATAACAAAATTAGGGTTTGAGACCTTTCCCTATGGAAAAATTAGGGTTTGAGATGTTTCCCTAAGTAAAATTAGGGTTTGAGATCTTTCCCTAGGTAAACTTAGGTTTGAGATATTTCCTTAGGTAAAGTTAGTGTTTGAGATCTTTCCCTAGATAAAATTAGGGTTTGAGTCTTAACCTAGGTAAAATAAGGATTTGAGATATTTCCCTAGGTAAAATTAGAGTTTGAGATATTTTTTAAGTAAAATTAGGATTTGAGATCTTTCCCTAGGTAAAATTAGGAATTGAGATATTTACTTAAGAGTGAGTCTACTTAGCGAATTGGCAGGACGATTGATCCATATGAATCTCGAGAGGTCTGCCCGTCCGGTGAGAGAATCCACTTCGAAAATCGTTTCCAATAAAACTTGGTTAGAATTGTATTGCAGGGATGTTCTCAAAAGCGACTTTCTAGCAACTTTACATGCTTATGACACTTCCTATGATTGATTCCTTAAGGAAAAAAATAGAACATTTTAGTCACCATATAAATAAGACTTTTAGATTGATGTTTAGTCATATTCATTCAAGGGAAAATTAGGGTTTGAGATCTTTCCCTAGGTAAATTTAGGATTTGAGATCTGTCCCGAGGTAAAATTAGGGTTTGAGAACTTTCCCCAGGATTTGAGATCTTTCCCTAGTTAAAATTAGGGTTTGGCATCTTTCACTATGGAAAAATTAGGGTTTGACATCTTTCCCTCAGTAAAATTAGAGTTATCTTTCCCTAGGTAAACTTTGGGTTTGAGATCTTTCCCTAGGTAAAATTAGGGTTTGAGATATTTCTCTAGGTAAAATTAGGGTTTGAGATCTTAACGTGGTAAAATTAGGGTTTGATATCTTTCCATAGGTAAAATTAGGGTTTGACACATTTCCCTATGGAAAAATTAGGGTTTGACACATTTCCCTATGGAAAAATTAGGGTTTGAGATCTTTCCCTATGGAAAAATTAGGTTTTGAGGAGATCTTTCCCTATGGAAAAATTAGGTTTTGAAATCTTTCCCTATGGAAAATTAGGGTTTGAAATGTTTCCTAAGGAAAATTAGGGTTTGAGATCTCTCCCTAGGTAAAATTAGGGTTTGAGATCTCTCTCTAGGTAAAATTAGGGTTTGAGATATTTCTCTACGTAAAGTTAGGGTTTGAGATCTTAACGTGGTAAAATTAGGGTTTGATATCTTTCCATAGGTAAAATTAGGGTTTGACACATTTCCCTATGGAAAAATTAGGTTTTGAGGAGATCTTTCCCTATGGAAAAATTAGGTTTTGAAATCTTTCCCTCATTAAAATTAGGGTTTGAAATGTTTCCTAAGGAAAATTAGGGTTTGAGATCTCTCCCTAGGTAAAATTAGGGTTTGAGATCTCTCCCTAGGTAAAATTAGGGTTTGAGATCTCTCTCTAGGTAAAATTAGGGTTTGAGATCTCTCTCTAGGTAAAATTAGGGTTTGAGATCTCTCTCTAGGTAAAATTAGGGTTTGAGATATTTCTCTACCTAAAGTTAGGGTTTGAGATCTTAACGTGGTAAAATTAGGGTTTGATATCTTTCCATAGGTAAAATTAGGGTTTGACACATTTCCCTATGGAAAAATTAGGTTTTGAGATCTTTCCCTATGGAAAAATTAGGGTTTGAAATGTTTTTAAGGAAAATTAGGGTTTGAGATCTCTCCCTAGGTCAAATTAGGGTTTGAGATCTCTCTCTTGGTAAAATTAGGGTTTGAGATCTTTTCCTATGTAAAATTAGGGTTCGAGATCTTATCTCTATGGTAAAATTAGGGGTTAAGATTTTTCCTCTATGATAAAATTAGGCTTTAATATCTTTCCCTGTGAGAAAATTAGGATTTTAAATCTTTCCCAATGACAAAATTAGGGTTTGAGATCTTTCCTCGTAAAATTAGAGTTTGAGGTCTTTTTCGATAGTAAAATTAGTGGTTGAGATCTTTCCCTATGGTAAAATTAGGATTGGAGATATTTCCCTATTGTAAAATTAGGGTTTGAGATCTTTCTATCGTAAAATTAGTTTTTGAGATCAGTATAATTAGGGTTTGATATCTTTCCCGATGACCAAATTAGGGTTTGATATCTTTCCCGATAGTAAAATTAGTGGTTGAGATCTTTCCCTATGGTAAAATTAGGATTGGAGATCTTTCCTCTATTGTAAAATTAGGGTTTGCGATCTTTCCCTAGGATAAAATTAGGGTTGCGATGTTTTCCAATGGTAAAATTAGGGTTCGAGATGTTTCTCTATAGTAAAATTACGGAAACATTAGGGTTTGAGATCTTTCCCTACAGAACCATTTGGGTTTGAGATCCTTCCCAAAGGAAATATTAGGGTGATCTTTCCCTAGGTAAAGTTAGGGTTTGACATCCTTCCCTAGGTAAAATTAGGGTTTGACATCCTTCCCTAGGTAAAATTAGGGTTTGACATCCTTCCCTAGGTAAAATTTGGGTATTAAATCTTTTTCTAGGTAAAATTAGGATTTTAAATCTTTTCCTAGGTAAAATTAAGGTTTTAAATCTTTCCATAGGTAAAATTAGGGTTTGAGATCTTTCTTTTGGTAAAATTAGGGTTTGAGATCTTTCCTTTGGTAAAATTAGGGTTTGAGATCTTATCCTACGGAAACATTAGGGTTTGAGATCTTATCCTACGGAAACATTAGGGTTTGAGATCTTATCCTACAAAAACATTAGGGTTTGAGATCCTTCCTTAAGTAAAATTAATATTTGAGATCCTTCCCTAGGTAAAATTAGGGTTTGAGATCTTTCCCTAGGTAAAATTAGGGTTTGAGATCTTTCCCTAGGTAAACATTAGGGTTTGAGATCTTTCCCTAGGTAAACATTAGGGTTTGAGATCTTTCCCTAGGTAAAATTAGGGTTTGAGATCTTTCCCTACGGAAACATTAGGGTTTGAGATCTTTCCCTAGGTAAAAATTAGGGTTGAGATCTTTCCCTAGGTAAGAATTAGGGATTGAGATCTTTCCCTAGGTAAAATTAGGTTTTGAGATCTTTCCTTTGGTAAAATTAGGGTTTGAGATCTTATCCTACGAAAACATTAGGGTTTGAGATCCTTCCTTAAGTAAAATTAATATTTGAGATCCTTCCCTAGGTAAAATTAGGGTTTGAGATCTTTCCCTAGGTAAAATTAGGGTTTGAGATCTTTCCCTAGGTAAACATTAGGGTTTGAGATCTTTCCCTAGGTAAAATTAGGGTTTGAGATCTTTCCCCAGGTAAAAATTAGGGTTTGAGATCTTTCCTTAGGTAAAATTAGGGTTTGAGATCTTTCCTTTGGTAAAATTAGGGTTTGAGATCTTTCCTTTGGTAAAATTTGGGTTTGAGATCTTATCCTAAGGAAACATTAGGGTTTGAGATCCTTCCTTAACTAAAATTAATATTTGAGATCCTTCCCTACGTAAAATTAGGGTTTGAGATCTTTCCCTAGGTAAAATTAGGGTTTTAGATCTTTCCTTTGGTAAAATTAGGGTTTGAGATCTTTCCTTTGGTAAAATTTGGGTTTGAGATCTTATCCTAAGGAAACATTAGGGTTTGAGATCCTTCCTTAAGTAAAATTAATATTTGAGATCCTTCCCTACGTAAATTAGAGTTTGAGATCTTTCCCTACGGAAACATTAGGGTTTGAGATCTTTCCCTGGGTAAAATTAGGGTTTGAGATCTTTCCCTAGGTAAAATTAGGGTTTGAGATCTTTCCCTAGGTAAAGATTAGGGTTTGAGATCTTTCCCTAGGTAAAATTAGGGTTTGAGATCTTTCCCTACGGAAACATTAGGGTTTGAGATCTTTCCCTAGGTAAACATTAGGGTTTGAGATCCTTCCTCAAGTAAAATTAATATTTGAGATCCTTCCCTAGGTAAAATTAGGGTTTGAGATCTTTCCCTAGGTAAAATTAGGGTTTGAGATCTTTCCCTAGGTAAACATTAGGGTTTGAGATCTTTCCCTAGGTAAAATTAGGGTTTGAGATCTTTCCCTAGGTAAAATTAGGGTTTGTGATCTTTCCCTAGGTAAAATTTAGGGTTTGAGATCTTTCCCTAGGTAAGAATTAGGGTTTGAGATCTTTCCCTAGGTAAGACTTAGGGTTTGAGATCTTTCCGTAGGTAAGACTTAGGGATTGAGATCTTTCCCTAGGTAAAATTAGGGTTTGAGATCTTTCCCTATGGAAACATTAGGGTTTGGGATCTTTCCCTAGGTAAAGTTCGGGTTTGAGATCTTTCCTTAGATAAAAATTAGGGTTTAAGATCTTTCCCTATCGAAACATTAGGGTTTGAGATCTTTCCCTATCGAAACATTAGGGTTTGAGATCCTTCCCTACGGAAACATTAGGGTTTGAGATCTTTTCCTAGGTAAACGTTAGGGTTTGAGATCTTTTCCTAGGTAAAATTAGGGTTTCAGATATTTCCCTAGGTAAACATTAGGGTTTGAGATCTTTCCCTACGGAAACATTAGGGTTTGAGATCTTTCCCTAGGTAAAAATTAGGGTTGAGATCTTTCCCTAGGTAAGAATTAGGGATTGAGATCTTTCCCTAGGTAAAAATTAGGGTTGAGATCTTTCCCTAGGTAAGAATTAGGGATTGAGATCTTTCCCTAGGTAAAATTAGGGTTTGAGATCTTTCCTTTGGTACAATTAGGGTTTGAGATCTTATCCTACGAAAACATTAGGGTTTGAGATCTTTCCCTATCGAAACATTAGGGTTTGAGATCCTTCCCTACGGAAACATTAGGGTTTGAGATCTTTTCCTAGGTAAACGTAACATTAGGGTTTGAGATCCTTCCCTACGGAAACATTAGGGTTTGAGATCTTTTCCTAGGTAAACGTTAGGGTTTGAGATCTTTTCCTAAGTAAAATTAGGGTTTCAGATATTTCCCTAGGTAAACATTAGGGTTTGAGATCTTTCCCTACAGAAACCTTAGGGTTTGAGATCTTTCCCTACGGAAACATTAGGGTTTGAGATCTTTCCATAGGTAAAAATTAGGGTTGAGATCTTTCCCTAGGTAAGAATTAGGGATTGAGATCTTTCCCTAGGTAAAATTAGGGTTTGAGATCTTTCCTTTGGTAAAATTAGGGTTTGAGATCTTTCCCTAGGTAAGAATTAGGGATTGAGATCTTTCCCTAGGTAAAATTAGGGTTTGAGATCTTTCCTTTGGTAAAATTAGGGTTTGAGATCTTATCCTACGAAAACATTAGGGTTTGAGATCTTTCCCTATCGAAACATTAGGGTTTGAGATCCTTCCCTACGGAAACATTAGGGTTTGAGATCTTTTCCTAGGTAAACGTTAGGGTTTGAGATCTTTTCCTAGGTAAAATTAGGGTTTCAGATATTTCCCTAGGTAAACATTAGGGTTTGAGATCTTTCCCTAGGTAAACATTAGGGTTTGAGATCTTTCCCTACGGAAACATTAGGGTTTGAGATCTTTCCCTAGGTAAAAATTAGGGTTGAGATCTTTCCCTAGGTAAGAATTAGGGATTGAGATCTTTCCCTAGGTAAAATTAGGGTTTGAGATCTTTCCTTTGGTAAAATTAGGGTTTGAGATCTTATCCTACGAAAACATTAGGGTTTGAGATCCTTCCTTAAGTAAAATTAATATTTGAGATCCTTCCCTAGGTAAAATTAGGGTTTGAGATCTTTCCCCAGGTAAAAATTAGGGTTTGAGATCTTTCCTTAGGTAAAATTAGGGTTTGAGATCTTTCCTTAGGTAAAATTAGGGTTTGAGATCTTTCCTTTGGTAAAATTAGGGTTTGAGATCTTTCCTTTGGTAAAATTAGGGTTTGAGATCTTTCCTTTGGTAAAATTTGGGTTTGAGATCTTATCCTAAGGAAACATTAGGGTTTGAGATCTTTCCTTTGGTAAAATTAGGGTTTGAGATCTTTCCTTTGGTAAAATTTGGGTTTGAGATCTTATCCTAAGGAAACATTAGGGTTTGAGATCCTTCCTTAAGTAAAATTAATATTTGAGATCCTTCCCTACGTAAAATTAGGGTTGAGATCTTTCCCTAGGTAAAATTAGGGTTTGAGATCTTTCCTTTGGTAAAATTAGGGTTTGAGATCTTTCCTTTGGTAAAATTTGGGTTTGAGATCTTATCCTAAGGAAACATTAGGGTTTGAGATCCTTCCTTAAGTAAAATTAATATTTGAGATCCTTCCCTACGTAAATTAGGGTTTGAGATTTTTCCCTACGGAAACATTAGGGTTTGAGATCTTTCCCTAGGTAAAATTAGGGTTTGAGATCTTTCCCTAGGTAAAGATTAGGGTTTGAGATCTTTCCCTAGGTAAAATTAGGGTTTGAGATCTTTCCTTACGGAAACATTAGGGTTTAAGATCTTTCCCTAGGTAAAAATTAGGGTTGAGATCTTTCCCTAGGTAAAAATTAGGGTTGAGATCTTTCCCTAGTTAAGAATTAGGGATTGAGATCTTTCCCTAGGTAAAATTAGGGTTTGAGATCTTTCCCTAGGTAAACATTAGGGTTTGAGATCTTTCCCTAGGTAAAATTAGGGTTTGTGATCTTTCCCTACGTAAAATTTAGGGTTTGAGATCTTTCCCTAGGTAAGAATTAGGGTTTGAGATCTTTCCCTAGGTAAGAATTAGGGTTTGAGATCTTTCCCTAGGTAAGACTTAGGGTTTGAGATCTTTCCCTAGGTAAAATTAGGGTTTGAGATCTTTCCCTATGGAAACATTAGAGTTTGGGATCTGTAGGTAAAGTTCGGGTTTGAAATCTTTCCTTAGATAAAAATTAGGGTTTAAGATCTTTCCCTATCGAAACATTAGGGTTTGAGATCTTTCCCTATCGAAACATTAGGGTTTGAGATCCTTCCCTACGGAAACATTAGGGTTTGAGATCTTTTCCTAGGTAAACGTTAGGGTTTGAGATCTTTCCCTAGGTAAACGTTAGGGTTTGAGATCTTTCCCTAGGTAAACGTTAGGGTTTGAGATCTTTCCCTAGGTAAACGTTAGGGTTTGAGATCTTTCCCTAGGTAAACGTTAGGGTTTGAGATCTTTCCCTAGGTAAACGTTAGGGTTTGAGATCTTTCCCTAGGTAAACGTTAGGGTTTGAGATCTTTCCCTAGGTAAACATTAGGGTTTGAGATCTTTCCCTATTGAAACATTACGGTTTGAGACCCTTCCCTAGGTAAAATTAGGGTTTTAAATCTTTCCATAGGTAAAAATAGAGTTTTAAATCTTTCCCTAGGTAAACATTAGGGTTTGAGATCTTTCCCTAGGTAAAATTAGGGTTTGAGATCTTTCCCTAGGTAATATTAGGGTTTGAGATCTTCCCCTAGGTAAAATTAGGGTTTGAGATCTTTCCCTAGGTAAAATTAGGGTTTGAGATCTTTTCCTAGGTAAACGTTAGGGTTTGAGATCTTTCCCTAGGTAAACGTTAGGGTTTGAGATCTTTCCCTAGGTAAACGTTAGGGTTTGAGATCTTTCCCTAGGTAAACATTAGGGTTTGAGATCTTTCCCTAGGTAAAATTAGGGTTTGAGATCTTTCCCTAGGTAACATCAGGGTTTGAGATCTTTCCCTAGGTAAAATTAGGGTTTGAGATCTTTCCCTAGGTAACATCAGGGTTTGAGATCTTTCCCTACAGAAACCTTAGGGTTTGAGATCTTTCCCTACGGAAACATTAGGGTTTGAGATCTTTCCCTACGGAAACATTAGGGTTTGAGATCTTTCCCTATTGAAACATTAGGGTTTGAGATCTTTCCCTACGGAAACATTAGGGTTTGAGATCTTTCCCTATTGAAACATTAGGGTTTGAGATCTTTCCCTATTGAAACATTACGGTTTGAGACCCTTCCCTAGGTAAAATTAGGGTTTTAAATCTTTCCATAGGTAAAAATAGAGTTTTAAATCTTTCCCTAGGTAAACATTAGGGTTTGAGATCTTTCCCTAGGTAAAATTAGGGTTTGAGATCTTTCCCTAGGTAATATTAGGGTTTGAGATCTTCCCCTAGGTAAAATTAGGGTTTGAGATCTTCCCCTAGGTAAAATTAGGGTTTGAGATCTTTCCCTAGGTAAACATTAGGGTTTGAGATCTTTCCCTAGGTAAACATTAGGGTTTGAGATCTTTCCCTAGGTAAACATTAGGGTTTGAGATCTTTCCCTAGGTAAACATTAGGGTTTGAGATCTTTCCCTAGGTAAAATTAGGGTTTGAGATCTTTCCCTAAGTAAAATTAGGGTTTGAGATCTTTCCCTACGGAAGCATTAGGGTTTGAGATCCTTCCCTATGGAAGCATTAGGGTTTAAGATCCTTCCCTATGGAAACATTAGGGTTTTAAATCTTTCCATAGGTAAAAATAGAGTTTTAAATCTTTCCCTATGGAAACATTAGGGTTTGGGATCTTTCCCTAGGTAAAGTTCGGGTTTGAGATCTTTCCTTAGATAAAAATTAGGGTTTAAGATCTTTCCCTATCGAAACATTAGGGTTTGAGATCTTTCCCTATCGAAACATTAGGGTTTGAGATCCTTCCCTACGGAAACATTAGGGTTTGAGATCCTTCCCTACGGAAACATTAGGGTTTGAGATCTTTCCCTATGGAAACATTAGGGTTTGAGATCTTTCCCTACGGAAACATTAGGGTTTGAGATCTTTCCCTACGGAAACATTAGGGTTTGAGATCTTTCCCTATTGAAACATTACGGTTTTAAATCCTTTCCCTAGGTAAAATTAGGGTTTGAGATCTTTCCCTAGGTAAAATTAGGGTTTGAGATTTTTCCCTCGGTAAAATTAGGGTTTGAGATCTTTCCCTAGGTAATATTAGGGTTGGAGATCTTTACCAATGTAAAATTAGGATTTGAGATCTTTCCCTAGGTAAAATTAGGGTTTGAGATCTTTCCTTTGGTAAAATTAGGGTTTGAGATCTTTCCTTTGGTAAAATTAGGGTTTGAGATCTTTCCCTAGGTAAAATTAGGGTTTGAGATCTTTCCTTTGGTAAAATTAGGGTTTGAGATCTTTCCTTTGGTAAAATTAGGGTTTGAGATCTTATCCTACGGAAACATTAGGGTTTTATATCTTATCCTACGAAAACATTAGGGTTTGAGATCCTTAAGTAAAATTAATATTTGAGATCCTTCCCTAGGTAAAATTAGGGTTTGAGATCTTTCGCTAGGTAAAATTAGGGTTTGAGATCTTTCCCTAGGTAAAATTAGGGTTTGAGATCTTTTCCTAGGTAAACGTTAGGGTTTGAGATCTTTCCCTAGGTAAACGTTAGGGTTTGAGATCTTTCCCTAGGTAAACGTTAGGGTTTGAGATCTTTCCCTAGGTAAACATTAGGGTTTGAGATCTTTCCCTAGGTAAAATTAGGGTTTGAGATCTTTCCCTAGGTAACATCAGGGTTTGAGATCTTTCCGTAGGTAAACATTAGGGTTTGAGATCTTTCCGTAGGTAAACATTAGGGTTTGAGATCTTTCCCTAAGTAAAATTAGGGTTTGAAATCTTTCCCTAAGTAAAATTAGGGTTTGAAATCTTTCCCTACGGAAACATTAGGGTTTGAGATTCTTCCCTATGGAAACATTAGGGTTTGAGATCCTTTCCTAGGTAAAATTAGGGTTTTAAATCTTTCCATAGGTAAAAATAGAGTTTTAAATCTTTCCCTATGGAAACATTTGGGTTTAGGATCTTTTCCTATCGAAACATTAGGGTTTGAGATCCTTCCCTAAGGATACATTAGGGTTTGAGAACCTTCCCGAAGAAAAATTAAGGTTTGAGATCCTTCCCTAAGTAAAATTAGGGTTTTAAATCTTTCCATAGGTAAAAATAGAGTTTTAAATCTTTCCCTATGGAAACATTTGGGTTTAGGATCTTTTCCTATCGAAACATTAGGGTTTGAGATCCTTCCCTAAGGATACATTAGGGTTTGAGAACCTTCCCGAAGAAAAATTAAGGTTTGAGATCCTTCCCTAAGTAAAATTAGGGTTTTAAATCTTTCCATAGGTAAAATTAGGGTTTGAGATCTTTCCCAAGGTAACATTAAGATTTGAGATCTTTCTTTAGTTAAAAATTATGGTTTAAGATCTTTCTTTAGTTAAAAATTATGGTTTGAGATCTTTTGCTAGGTAAAATTAAGGTTTGAGATCTTTCCCTAGGTAAAAATTAGGGTTTGAAATCTTTCTCTAGGTAAAAATTAGGGTTTGAGATCTTTCCCTAGGTAAAAATTAGGGTTTGAGATCTTTCCCTAGGTAAAAATTAGGGTTTGAGATCTTTCCCTAGGTAAAAATTAGGGTTTGAGATCTTTCCCTAGGTAAAAATTAGGGTTTGAGATCTTTCCCTGGTAAAAATAAGGGTTTTAGATCTTTCACTTGGTAAATTTAGGGTATTAGATCTTTCCCTAGGTAAAGTTCAGGTTTGAGACCTTGCCCTAGGTAAAAATTAGGGTGTGAGATCTTTCCCTAGGTAAAAATTAGGGTTTTAAATATTTCCCTAGGTAAAATTAGGGTTTCAAATCTTTCCATAGGTAAAATTAGGGTTTTAAATCTTTCCCTATGGAAACATTAGGGTCCGAGATCCTTCCCTATGGACACATTAGAGTTTGAGATCTTTCCCTAGGTAAAAATTAGGGTTTGAGATCTTTCCGTATCAAAACATTAGGGTTTGAGATCCTTCCCTATGAAAACATTCGGGTTTGAGATCCTTCCCTAAGGAAACATTCGGGTTTGAGATCCTTCCCTAAGTAAAATTAGTGTTTGAGATCCTTTCCTAGGTAAAGTTCGGGTTTGAGATCTTTCCCTAGGTAAAAAGTATGGTTTGAGATCTTTCCCTAGGTAAAAAGTAGGGTTTGAGATCTTTCCTTTGGTAACATTAAGTTTTGAGATCTTTCCGTAGGTATAATTAGGGTTTGAGATCTTTTCCAATGTAAAATTAGGGTTTGTGATCTTTCCCTAGGTAAAATTAGGGTTTTAAATCTTTGCCTAGGTAAAATTAGGGTTTTAAATTTTTCCATAGGTAAAATTAGGGTTTGTGATCTTTCCCTAGGTAAAATTAGGGTTTTAAATCTTTGCCTAGGTAAAATTAGGGTTTTAAATTTTTCCATAGGTAAAATTAGGGTTTTAAATTTTTCCATAGGTAAAATTAGGGTTTTAAATTTTTCCATAGGTAAAATTAGGGTTTGAGATCTTTCTCTAGGTAAAATTAGGGTTTGAGATCTTTCTCTAGGTAAAATTAGGGTTTGAGATCTTTCTCTAGGTAAAATTAGGGTTTGAGATCTTTCTCTAGGTAAAATTAGGGTTTGAGATCTTTCTCTACGTAAAATTAGGGTTTGAGATCTTTGCCTAGGAAACATTAGGGTTTGAGATCTTTCCCTACGGAAACATTAGGGTTTGAGATCTTTCCCGTACTATTTCTCTTTCTCTACTATCACAATTCTCTTGGGGTCTAGTTTCACCGGGAAGAGGCGCATACGTTAGATATAACTTATGAAATAATCCCACGATAGATAATACGTTCATATGATTTTGAGCGATACGTTGACTCTATTAACACCGTTCTCCAGAGAAGGTAATTGGAACCATAGTTCCTTTTACTATTATTATATTCTGGAGGAGACTGGATCTTCACATGGTTGAGACACCTGCACACAAATTGAACAGGCGCTATAATTCTTGTCGGAAGAGTTATGCTGTCATTACCATGGCTGAGAATGAGAAGATAAACGGTTGAGATCTTTCCCAACGGAAACATTAGGGTTTGAGATCTTTCCCTACAGAACCATTTGGGTTTGAGATCCTTCCCAATGGAAATATTAGGTTTTGAGATCCTTCCTTAAGTAAAATTAGGGTTTTTGATCCTTCCCTAGGTAAAATTAGGGTTTGACATCCTTCCCTAGGTAAAATTAGGGTTTTAAATCTTTTGCTAGGTAAAATTAAGCTTTTAAATCTTTCCATAGGTAAAATTAGGGTTTGAGATCTTTCCTTTGGTAAAATTAGGGTTTGAGATCTTTCCTTTGGTAAAATTAAGGTTTGAGATCTTTCCTTTGGTAAAATTAGGGTTTGAGATCTTTCCATAGGTCCTTTGGTAAAATTAGGGTTTGAGATCTTTCCTTTGGTAAAATTAGGGTTTGAGATCTTTCCATAGGTAAAATTAGTTTGAGATCTTTCCCTAGCTAAAATTAGGGTTTGAGATCTTTCCCTAGGTAAAATTAGGGTTTGAGATCTTTCCCTAGCTAAAATTAGGGTTTGAGATCTTTCCCTAGGTAAAATTAGGGTTTGAGATCTTTCCCTAGGTAAACATTAGGGTTTTAGATCTTTCCCTAGCTAAAAGTAGGGTTTTAGATCTTTCCCTAGCTAAAATTAGGGTTTGAGATCTTTCCCTAGCTAAAATTAGGGTTTTAGATCTTTTCCGAGGTAAATATTAGGGTTTGAGATCTTTTCCGAGGTAAATATTAGGGTTTCAGATCCTTGCCTAGATAAAATTAAGGTTTTTGATCTTTCGCTAGCTAAAAAATTAGGGTTTAAGATCTTTCCCTAGCTAAAATTGGGATTTGAGATCTTTCCCTAGCTAAAATTGGGGTTGATCTTTCCCTAGCTAAAATTGGGGTTTGAGATTTTTCCCTAGCTAAAATTGGGGTTTGAGATCTTTCCCTAGCTAAAATTGGGGTTTGAGATCCTTCCCTAGCTAAAATTAAGGTTTGAGATCTTTCCCTAGGTAAAAATTTGGGTGTGAAATCTTTCCCTAGGTAAATTTGGGTTTGAGATCCTTCCCTAGGTAAAGTTAATGTTTTGGGGTTGATCTTTCCCTAGCTAAAATATCTTTCCCTAGCTAAAATTGGGGTTTGAGATCCTTCCCTAGCTAAAATTAAGGTTTGAGATCTTTCCCTAGCTAAAATTAAGGTTTGAGATCTTTCCCTAGGTAAAAATTTGGGTGTGAAATCTTTCCCTAGGTAAATTTGGGTTTGAGATCCTTCCCTAGGTAAAATTAATGTTTGAGATCTTTCTTTGGTAAAATTTTGGGTGTGAAATCTTTCCCTAGGTAAATTTGGGTTTGAGATCCTTCCCTAGGTAAAATTAATGTTTGAGATCTTTCTTTGGTAAAATTTGGGTTTGAGATCTTTCCCTAGGTAAAAATTTGGGTGTGAAATCTTTCCCTAGGTAAAAATCCTAGGTAAAATTTGGGTTTGAGATCCCTCCCTAGGTAAAATTTGGGTTTGAGATCCCTCCCTAGGTAAAATTTGGGTTTGAGATCCCTCCCTAGGTAAAATTTGGGTTTGAGATCCCTCCCTAGGTAAAATTAAGGTTTGAGATCTTTCCCTAGGTCAAATTAGGGCTTGAGACCTTTCGGTAGAAGGAGGGAAATTAGGGTTTGAGATCTTTCCCCAAAATTAGGGAATGAGATCTTTCTCCCAGTAAAAGGAGGGTTTGAGATCTTTCACCCATGTAAAACTTAGGGTTTGTAATTTTTTCCTATGGAAAATTTAGGATTTGAGACCTTTACTCGGAGAAAAATTAAGGTTTGAGAATAAACCTAACTCCGCATGGGTATACATTTGTCCAACAAAGCTGTAAATCTAATGCCACCCAATAAGCCCAAACAATCAATTTTGCAAAATAAAAATCAAATATTGATTTTAAATAAATTACCACCCTACTACTTTTAATTCAAAATAAAAATTTATAGGCTCTCATACTAATGAAAGGGAATGAACTTTTCATCTACGTAAAAATGCATTGGAAACCGTTATGATTTTTATTGAGAATTAAAACAAAATTAATAAAAGAGTAAGGACTCTACCTGTGTAGAAACCCCAGCTCGCAAGACTCCTTGGACAATTCTAAGGATGCTGAAGTTCTTCAACATTCCATAAGATCTTCATTGGAGTATTCCAACCACTTCAACATTCCACAAGATCTTCATTGGAGTATGACTCGAACACATGGCCAAGGGTTATGGGAGCCTCTTGAAAGAAAATCCCAAAGGGATTGGAGATTAATTTCATTCTTGGAAGAAATTAGTATATTTTTTGTTCGAGGGTCCTATTTATATGGACTCTTCGCGAATTTTTGCCAAATAATATATTTACTATATTAGATATAATATCTTATAAGTCATATTTAAATATTATAGGATATCCTAACATATTTAGCTAAGTCGAATCTCATTCAAATTTTAAATATATTTTTATTTAATGTATTAAAATACATTAATTAATTTAATATTTAATAGTATCAAATGCAATAAATATATTTTTCTTTTCATATATATAATATATTAAATATTAATTTGAACCCTTCCAATTAAATATATTTTCTCTATTTATTTAATATATTTATATATTAAATATTTTAATTTATCATTTCAAATTAAATTTATCCGATTCTTCATTTATATTTATCCTATCTAATATATTAAATATTAATTTGAATCTTTCAAATTAAATATATTTTTTTATTTATTCAATATATTTAATATATTAAATACTAATTTAACATTTTAAATTAAATTTATTTTGTCATTTATATTTAATATATTTAATATATTAAATATCAATTTGAATCCTCAAAATTTTCTTGGAACCTTTTAGCATTACTGTGAGCTAACAAAGGGACCTTATGAACCTACAAGTTATAAGCTACAATGATAGAAAATTAATTAATTAAAATCTTTAATTAATCAATTTTCATTCATTAACTATAGGTCACTTCATTATAGACCTAGAGTCGCACTCTTTTGCACTGTAGGACAAGTTATGTCCATTGATATAATCATTACAAGCAAGTTGATCCTTCACGAGTTGTTCATAATTACAACTGGGTCAAAAGTCCGTTATACCCTTGTAATTACATCTTTCACCTTAAGTACCACTGTTTCTCTAACAAACAATTTGTTTATGATCCAATCATAAACCAAGTTCCTCTCGGGCCCATGAGAGCGTGGGACCCCATTGTTCAAGTCTCGAAATTAGTACTTAAGAGATCAACTCATCTAATTTTCTTATATGGAAATGAGTGAATTCTATCTCAAGATATTATGTTCTCAACTCCCTATTTGGTCAAAGTCCCCAAAATGGTAGGCATATTGAATTGGCTAAAAGAGTCATTCTCACCCATGTAAATTAAAGGACAAGCCCTCATAGGTAGAAGTTCATAACTCACTCAGGATTAAGATCGAGTCGCATATTATCATCATGTGAAATATTAAGCATCTTAATTAACAGATTTATAAAGAGAGATTAAACATTTCTTGGTCCAGTCTTATACAAACTCATCCGATAGGATACCCCCACTTACATGTCTTCACATGAACAATTTGGATCAAATCATTTGTAACGAATACAAAGTGGGTCGTATCAATAGTGTTACTAGGTGAAGACTGCCAACCTTATCCATATACTATAGACTCTTTCGGTTATTACTTAAACACAAACCTCTTGTATGTCAACCACATACGGTTCAAGATTACATTAATATCCTTGGATTTTCATACAATGAATAACAATTAAATTATAAATAAAATAATAAAATTAGGGCTTGAGATCTTTTCCTAGGTAAAATTAGGGTTTGAGATCTTTCCCATATATGACAAAACTGGGGTTTGAGATTATTCCGATATGATAAAATTAGGGATTGAGATTTTTCTCCTATGATAAAATTAGGGTTTGAGATCTTTCCCATAGGATAAAATTCCATAGGATAAAATTAAGGTTTGAGTTCTTAAATTAAGATTTGAGATCTTAAAAGTTGGGCTTCAGATCTTTCCCATACGATAAAATTAGGGTTTAAAGTCTTTCCCATATGATAAAATTAGGGTTTGAGATCTTTCCATAAGTAAAATTAGGGTTTGACACGTTTCCCTCTGGAAAAATTTGGTTTTGAGATCTTTCCCCAAGGAAAATTAGGGTTTGAGATGTTTCCTAAGGAAAATTAGGGTTTGAGATCTCTCCCTAGGTAAAATTAGGGTTTGAGATCTTTTCCTATATAAAATTAGGGTTCTAGATCTTATCCCTATGGGAAAATTAAGATTTGAGATTTTTCCCCTGTGATAATTAGGCTTTAATATCTTTCCCTGTGAGAAAATTAGGATTTTAAATCTTTACCAATGACAAAATTAGGGTTTGAGATCTTTCCCCTCCTAAAATTAGAGTTTGAGATCTTTCCGATAGTAAAATTAGGGTTTGAAATCTTTTGCCTATGGTAAAATTAGTATTTGAGATTTTTCCCCTCTGGAAAAATTAGAGTTAAGATCTTTCCCTATAGTAAAATTATGGTTTGATATCTTTCCCGTATTGTAAATTTAGGGGTTGAGATCTTTTGCTATGATAAATTAGAGTTTGAGATCTTTCTGTATGATAAAATTAGGGTTTGAGATCTTTCCGTATGATAAAATTAGGGTTTGAGATCTTTCCCTTGGTAAAATTAGGGTTTGAGATCTTTCCCTAAGGTAAAATTAGGGTTTGAGATCTTTCCCTAATAAAATTAGGGTTTGAGATCGTAGGGAGAAATTAGGGTTTGAGATATTTCCCCTCTGGAAAAATTAGTTTTTGAGATATTTCCCCTATGGAAAAATTAGGGTTTGAGAACTTTCCCCTTCGGAAAAATTAATGTTGAGATCTTTCGTGTATGGAGAAATTAGGGTTTGAGATATTTCACTTATGGCAAAATTAGGATTTGAGATCTTTCTCTATGGTAAAATTTGGGTTTGAGATCTTTCCCTATAGTAAAATTAGGGTATGAGAAAATTCCCTATCGTAAAATTAGGATTTGAGATCTTTCGTCTATGATAAAATTAGGGTATGAGATTTTTTTCCATGTGGAGAAATTAGGGTTTGAGATATTTCCCTTATGATGAAATTAGAGATATTTCCCTTATGATGAAATTAGGGTTTGAGATCTTTCTCTATGATAAAATTAGGGTTTCAGGGTTTTATATCTTTTCCTATGTAAAATTAGGATTTGAGAACTTTCCTTATATAAAATTAGGGTTTGAGATCTTTCCCTAGAGTACAATTAGGGTTTGAGATCTTTCCTTTAGGGAATTAGGGTTTGAAATCTTTCCCTTATGGAGAAATTAGGGTTTGAGATGTTTCCGATAGGGAATTAGGGTTTGAAATCTTTCCCTTATGGAGAAATTAGGGTTTGAGATGTTTCCCGTATGGAGAAATTATTGTTTAGATCTTTCCCCTATGGAAAAATTAGGGTTTGAGATATTTCCTCTATGGAAAAATTAGGGTTTGATTTCTTTCGCCTATTGTAAAATTAGGGTTTGAGATTTATAACGTTGGGAGAAATTATGGTTTGAGATCTTTCCTCTATTGTGAAATTAGGCTTTGAGATTTTCACTTAGTGTTTGAGATATTTCCCGTATGGAAAAATTAAGGTTTGAGATCTCTCCTCTATGAAAAAATTACGGTTGTGATCTTTTCCGTATGGAGAAATTAGGGTTGAGATATTTCTCCTATGGTAAAATTAAGGTTTGAGAAATTTCCCTTTGGTAAAATTAGTATTTGAGATATTTCGAGTATGGTAAAATTAGGGATAAGATCTTTCCCTATGATAAAATTAGGGATAAGATCTTTCCCTATGATAAAATTAGGGATAAGATCTTTCCCTATCATAAAATTAGGGATGAGATCTTTCCCTATTGTAAAATTAGGGTTTGAGATATTTCACTATAGTAAAATGAGGGTTTGAGATATTTCGCCTATGATAAAATTAGGGTTTGAGATCTTTTCCTGTGATAAGGGTTTGAGATCTTTCCCCTACGGTGAGATCTTTCCCTATGATAAAATTAGGGTTTTAAGGGTTGAGATCTTTCAAACCCTATGATAAAAGTAGGGTTTGAGATCTTTCTCTATGGAAAAATTAGGGTTTGAGATCTTTTCCCTTCGTGAGTTCTTTCTCTGTGGTAAGATATTTCCCTATGCTAAAATTAAGGTTTGAGATCATTCCAATGTGATAAAAATTAGGGTTTGACATCTTTCCCATACGATAAAATTAGAGATCTTTCAAACTCTATGATAAAATTAGAGTTTGAGATCTTTCCCAGTGATAAAATTATGGTTTGAGATCTTCCCCGATGATAAAATTAGAGTTTGAGATCTTGCCCGATGACAAAATTAGTGTTTGAGATCTTCTCTGGTAAGATCTTTCCGTATGGTAAGACTTTCCCTATGGTAAAATTAGGGTTTGAGATCTTCTCCATATGATAAAATTAGGGTGTCTTTCCCCTATGATAAAATTAGAGATCTTTCAAACCCTATGATAAAATTAGGGTTTGAGATCTTCCCTATGATACAATTAGGGTTTGAGATCCTTCTCCACCATATAATTAGGGTAGGGTTTGAGATCTTTCTCCACCAAAGCTTGATTGAATGGTTCAGATGCAATCTACCACAAGAATTGCATGAAACTTAGAAATGACTATAATACTCGAATTTCTAGGGGTAAAAGTCTCCATTTGAGATCTCAATTTCATTCCTCCGAAATCTACCTTTTACCTAACAATTTGTTGTATTTATAGTCTCCCACAAAAGAACTTTTAATTCTTCAAATGCCTATTAACCTCCCTCTACAAAATTCGGATTAATCAAGAGATAAGGCTAGAATTATATTACCTAAATCAAGAGATAGGCTAGAATTAGATTACCTCTTACAGATCAAATATCTAGAAGCATGATTTGGAATCTTGTTCTAAATTTTGTTCTAAATTGAGTCACTCCACAATCGAACTCGATCAAGAGATAGGCTAGAATTAGATTACCTCTTAAGATCAAAGATCTAAAAGCATGATTTAGAATCTTGTTCTAAATTGAGTCACTCCACAATCGAACTCGATCAAGGTTAGAATTAGATTACCTCAATCAAGAGATAGGCTAGAATTAGATTACCTCTTAAGATCAAAGATCTAAAAGCATGATTTAGAATCTTGTTCTAAATTTTGTTCTAAATTGAGTCACTCCACAATCGAACTCGATCAAGGTTAGAATTAGATTACCTCAATCAAGAGATAGACTAGAATTAGATTATCTCTTAAGATCAAAGATCTAGAAGCATGATTTAGAATCTTGTTCTAAATTTTGTTCTAAATTGAGTCACTCCACAATCGAACTTGATCAAGGCTTGATTGAATGACTCATATGCAATCTACCAAAAGAATTGCATGAAATTTAGAAATGACAAAGATGATGCTCAAATTTCTAAGGGCAAAAGTCTCAATTTGAGATCTCAATTTCATTCATCTCAAATCTTCCTTTTACATAATAATTTGTTTATTTATAGTCTTCCGAAACTTTCAATTCTTCCAATTCTTAGGGGCCATAATTTAATCATAATCCCCTTAAATCTCTACAAAAGAAGTCAATTTGACCAATAATTCCACCCTTTTGCACATTACAGAAATTATAAAATTAAAAATAATAAATAATAAATCACAATTTATAGCAACTTCATCCGCTACTCCAACAATGCAAATATTCACATCTGAAGTTCCAAATGATCCTTCCTCAACCGAATCAACTTGTAACACATGAAATGATGGTTGAACCGAGCCTATCCAATTTGTAGATGAAGAATGAATGCTTGTTGGTTTTTCTTGACCTTGGATTCTGTAATAGGTCAAAGTGGAGCATTTGGAACACCGTGATTTTTATCAAAAACCATAATATCCCTAGACCATATATGGTATCATGTGTGGAGATGATTCAGTGCTTCAACAAGGCCTTTTGTTTCATAGACTAGTCTTCGGGTGGTCCAGGGATTATATAGATACATTATGAAATGAGAGAAACGAGTATGACTTGATGTTATAGCCTAATTTTATAAGTAGTTTATTATATTTGATTTTCATTTTTTATTTTTCATAATAGAGTGATATATTATTTATTTTTTATTAAGAAAATTTCTTTATATAGAAGAAATATAAAAGCATAAATAAAGTTATAGTTACCATGAGCCGATATTCAACTCAACTCATGCACTATAATTAGTGAAAAAATAATTGATCTAATGAAGGGTTAATCAAATCAATATAGAGATATCATTTAAAACTAAACAAACAATTACTTTCGATTCAACATGTTTTAGACCTATTTTAATTTTCTAGATGGTAAACTTTTTCAATCCAATAAACCCTTATCAAATACTGAATTCGACTAATCTAATCATAAAATATTCACCTTAGGTTGATTCGAGTTGTTCGAGTAATTTAATAAAAATAAATTGATAATTTGTTTTTAAACACCGATTTAGATGACTTGGTTCTTCGAGTAACTATTTTAACACTCTATTACGCATAAAACAATTTTTAAAAAACAAAAACAAGATGGCAAATTTACAAAGTTCCAAGTTATATTTTTCTAATGGGCTAATATTCTATGTAAATCCAACCATTTCATTTACCACCCAAATTTTGACCCTTTAAATAATAATATTAATAGTAAAAAATTCCTTTCCTATTTTTTATTCATAAATTATCCTATAAAATCCTTTGTCAAGGACATTTTCGTCCGAAAAATAATTCTATCCACGATGAATTATGTCTTCTGGATAACTGGAGACTAAATCTCATGCGAATAACCAACTCGATCCCTCGGCATTGCCATTGATTAAGAACATTAATTACAGAGACGTGGTGGCCGATAATGTTAATATGTCGACAAATTTGGCGGAGATTTCAGGAGATCCATTCACGGATATTTGTGTTTCGAATGTAAAGATTTGAATATTGGCGACGCCTAAAAAGTTGTAGTGGAACTGTACGAACATTGAGGAATTTAGTAGCGATGTGGATC
>NW_019272069.1:918173-927489 GCF_002738345.1 Cucurbita maxima
TCATGTAAGGTGATTACTTCCATAATAGTTTTGTAATCTCTAATAACAGGGCTAAAAAAATTATTCATAACCCTTCAACTACGTTCATGTATCCTCGCAGTGGAACTAGAGTATTAAAGATAATTCCCTTCTCCCATCTTCTTTCGAACAAGAGAACATTAAGAGAACAACTATGCATGTAAAGTGTCCAACTAAGCAAACATGTAAATCATTAGTAACAACTCTTTAATAAAAATAAAATCACACCGTCAACATACTTAAACTACATAAAACTCTTCCCCCTCCCCTGTAAGACTTATCTCTCCATACAAAATGATTTCAACGTAGGAATCAACATGTTAATCGTGAGTTATCAAGCTTTGTTGGTGTCTTTCAATGGAAGTTCCCCTCCTTTGAGCTCTCTCATCCACCTCTTTGCCTTAGTCTATCCTTCTTGGTTTTCTTTTCCTTCTCCTATCAACAGCTGCTAAACTAGGATTCTTCTTCCTTCTTGGTTTTCTTATGCCTTCGGTAGACATTAAAGGATGTCAGATATATTTCTGGTCTCAAGAAGAACCTGATATGTATTGGTCAGTTGGATAGCATAGGTTATGCAACAAAGTTTGAGAAGAGTTCCTCGAAGATTGTGAAGGGTGCTATGGTGGTAGAACATGACACAAAATCTAGAACCTTATAGACCACTACAGGGTGTATGAAAATGGTTGCGGTTGCTGGAGTGCTTCAAGTTCAAGTCTATGGCATAATAGACTTGGACATATGAGCGTCAAAAGAATGAAGATGCTGGTTGCAAATTGAGTTTTAGAACGCCTAAAGTCTGTTGACATAGGTCTTTCTAAGAGATGCGTTATGTGAAACAGAAACGAGTTAGCTTCTCAAAGGTTGTTAGAGAATCAAAGAAAGTACGATTAAAAATGGTCCACGCAAACGTTTGGGGACCATCTCCAGTTTTATCACTTGGCGGATCAAAGTTCTAGGTCACCTTCATCGAGATTTCAGCACGAAAGTATGATTTTATTTCCTAAAACACAAAGCCAAATGTGTTTGTCACCTTCTAGAAGTGGAAAGCTGAAGTTTAAAATCACACCGGCTTGAAGATCAAATGATTGAGGTCTGACAGTGGAGGAGAGTACGACAAGTCAGAGTTTATAACATTTTGTGCAGCTGAGTAAATTAGATTAATGAGGACAGTTCCTGGTAAGGCAAGAAAAAATGGTGTTGTAGAAAGAATGAACAAAACATTGAATGAGCGGGCAAGAAGCATGAGGATTCATTTTGGATTACCAAAGACATTGTGGGTCGATGCTGTAAATAATGCAGTCTACTTGATCAATAGAGGACCGTCAGTACCCTTGAAATTCAAGTTGCCGAAAGGAACTCACGTACTTTCACTTAGAAGTTTTGGTTGTACTGCGTATGTTCACGTCAATCCAAAGAAAAGAGACAAGCTTGATGTTAAGGCTGTGAAGTGCTACTTCATAGGCTATGACTCTAACATGTTTGGGTACAAATTTTGGGATGACAAGAATAGGAAAATCCTAAGACATTGTGACATAACCTTTGATGAAAAAAGTCTTGTACGAGGACAAAGAGAAGATAAACTTTGAGACTATGAAGCAAGTGGGAGTTGAGCTTGAGTCGCAGGAAAACTCACCCAATGATGTTACAGCAGAAGCTCGTGAAACTCCTAAGACCGTTACTGAAGAACCAGACGCAGAGCAAGTTACACCTTAGCAGGTGTTGAGGAGATCATCCAAAGCTATCAGAGCACTAGATAGATATTCACCTTCATTACATTATTTGTCGTGGCTGACGAAGGAGAACTAGAGTCCCTTGATGACGATCTACAGTTGGAGGATACGACCAAGTGGGAGAAAGCCATGGATGATAGGATGTCTAGGCCTTAGAAATGCGTTGCTCTTTCATCTACTGAAGATGAGTACGCGGAAATAGCTGAAGCTGGAAAGGAGATGATATGGATGACAGACTATCTAGAAGAATTGTGCAAGAATCCGTTCAAGAAGATTCTTCAAGTAGATAGTTAGAGTAACAAGCAGTTGGTGAGGAACCCGGTCTATCATTCAAAGACAAAACACAGAAGGCGATACCATTTCACTCGGAGGTCAGTGGAAGATAGTGATGTGTTTGGAGAAGATAGAGGGTGTAAAGAATCCAGCAAACATGTTAAGGTTGGAAGGTTCAGGTTGTGCAAAGCCTCAATTGGTATGGTAGATATTTCGTAAAGATCCGGTAGAGATATATATGATAGATATTTCGTAAAAATCTGGTAGAGATATATATGGTAGATATTTCGTAATGATTTAGCAAAGCTTTATTCAGTAAACTGAAACGATATATACCCCATCAAGCAATGCTTTCAAGATGTACTTTTATTTATTCTCTGTATTCTATTTTGGTGTACATACTTGAAAGTCATCAATAAAACCTTTAGCCAACATTCCTTCTTGAATTTTCTCTCTCCCGTTCTTTGTGTTCATCTTGATCGAGTATAATGTGTTATTGTGCGATTCTAACAATTACTTCAATAATAATTTTGTAATTTCTAATAACAGGGCTAAAAAATTATTCAAAACCCTTCAACTAAGTTCATGTATCCTCGCAGTGGAACTAGAATATTAAAGATAATTCTCTTCTCCCCTCTTCTGTTCGCATGTAAAGTGGCCAACTAAGCAAACATGTAAATCATTAGTAACAACTCTTTAATAAAATAAAATCACACTGTCAACATACTTAAACTACATAAAACTCTCCCCCTCCCATGTAAGGCTTAGCTCTCCATACAAAATGATTTCAACGTAGGAATCAACATCTTAATCGTGATATAATAAGAAAATAAAGGAAATGATTAAGAGTTATCAAGCTTTGTTGCTGCCCTTCGATGAAAGTCCCCCTACTTTAAGCTCTCTCATCCACCTCTTTGCCTTGACCTATCCTTCTTGGTTTTCTTTTCCTTCTCTTATCAACTGCTGCTGAATTAGGGTTCTTTTTCCTTTTTGGTTTTCTATTTCGTTCGGTGGCCCTCTTCTTTCTAGGTAATCTTCTTGATAATACAACCCTAATCCTCAGCCTGATGATCCAAGCTTTTGTTGAAGCAAGATCCTTAAATCAAAGAAATCAACACCAACTTATACAAAATTCGGATCAATCAAGAGATGAGGCTAGAATTAGATTACCTCCTTAAGATCAAAGATCTAGAAGCAAGATTTGGAATCTTGTTCTAAATTGAGTTACTCCACAATAGAATTTAATGAAGGCTTGATTGAATGACTCAGATGCAATCTACCACAAGAATTGCATAAAACTTAGAAATGACTAAGATGATGCTCGAATTTCTAAGGGTAAAAGTTGATGGTGTTAATATAACATATGCGGAAGCAATTTGGATCTTAGGCACTTTTAGAACATCAATTATAGTAAATAACTAGCATGTTCATAAGTATTAAAATTTATGAGTTTGAATACAAACCTTTTGTAGTTCAAATTTCTTTTTCCTCACGAACCGGTTTCGAACAACCACTAATGTCTTCTCCACTATCCTCCGACCTTAGAACGGAATTGTGGAATCCTGTGAGTGACTAAACTTGGGAGGAATTTTGTATATGAAGAGAGTGTTTGTGAGAGGTTTTTCTCAAGGTTTTTCACCAACAAGAAGACCTTTCATGTATTATGATCACTCTATTTATAGAGCCATGTTTGCATGTTCATGCAAATTTGAGATCACCAAATTTTGACACTCAAATGTTTGGGATTATGTGGCAAGCATGCATGCTTGAGTTAACCAAATTTTGACATTCAAAATTCCACTTAAATTTGTGGGGTTTATTTGACAAGCATGCAAGTTTGGTTTGACACCTCAAAATTCCACTAACAGGGATTTTTCCATTAAATGAAGTCAACCTTTTGACTTTCTTTATTTTGATTCAAAAATCAATTTGAATTATTAATTTCAAATTAAAGTAATATTAAATGATTAATTAAAATATTTAATTAATATTTAAAATTAATTCAAATGTCAATCCCAATGAATTCCGACACATATTTGATTAAGATATTTAAATCTTATTTAAATATCTCAGATTCTCTCTTTTTGTTTAATTCGTAAATAAAACAAACATGCGGTTAAATATATCGTATATATGTAGTGCATTCTTCTTAATTTGAATTCAAACACTTTGAACTCACTCGTCACACTATTCTATGGTTTAGTCCGATATGAGCTAGCAGAAGGACCTAATAGACCTATAGATCATGGGCTCCAACGATCCAAGATTAACCGGTTAAACTCATTAACCTTGTTAACCAACATTCGTTAACTACTAGGACATTCCACTATAACCTAGTAGTTGCACTCCCCTCACTATAGATATATTTTTGTCCATTTGATATAATCATGATTAGTAAGTCGATCCTTCACAGGATGTTCGTAACTAGAGCTGGGCCAATTTACCATTTTACCCCTGAAGTTACTTCTTGTTTCTTATGTTTCACTAATTCTCTAATGAACAATTGGTTTGTGGTCCAACAAGTAAACCGAATCCCTCTCAAGCAATTGAGAGGGTGGGGCCCTTGTTCAAGACCTGAAGTCAGTACTTAAGAGAACTGCCTCTCTTCTATCCCTGAAAGTGGGTAGGAATGAATTTCATCTTGCACCCCACGTCTTACCCCTGAAATGGGAGGCCTATTGAGTCGACGAACTTGAGCCACTCTCACCCATGCAAATCTAAGGATAATTTCGAATAAACAGGAGTTCATGGTTAGCTTAGGATTAAGATCGAGTTACCTAGGTCATCGAATCAAAAGAAAATCAGTCTCAATACTAAACGACATTATAAAGTGAGAGTGATTTTCTTCATGGTTCGATCTTATGCAATACTCATTGCATAGGACGCCCCCACTCATGTCTCTACATGTACAATTTTAGTGATCACATTATTTATATCATATACAAAAGTGGACGGCATCCATAGTGTCCCCAGAATAAGGTACTCAGCCTTATCCTTATACTATAGATCATTTTGACTATATACTTGAACTTGATCAACTCTTATGTCTCTACATATAGTTTAAGTAATCATACTATAGCCAGGGTGTTCTTAGTTTATTGGATTTATATTAATGATCGTAGAGTTCACTTTATTCAATAACAATCTTTACTGAATAAACAACAATAATAACTTTATTGAAAATAGAATATGTTTTTGTTTACAAACAATGAGTTTTAGGACAGAAAACCCAACAAAAGTCTCACTTTGAGATCTCAATTTCATTCCTATGAAATCTACCTTCTACATAATAATTTGTTGGTATTTAAGTCTTTCCACACAAAAAACTTTCAATTCTTCAAATGAGACTAACATTTATCCCGATCCCCTTAAATCTCAACAAAAGAAGACAATTTGACCCATAACTTTTACCATTACAAAAATTATAAAATTAAAAATAATAAATCACAATTTATAGCAACTTCATCCGCTATTTCAACCGTGCAAATATTCACTTCTGAAGCTCCAAATGGTTCTTCCTCAACCGAATCAGCTTGTAATACATGAAATGATGGTTGAATAGAGCCTATCAAATTTTATAGATGAAGAATGAATACTTGTTGACTCTTCTTAGCCTTAGATTCTGTAATAGGTCTAGTTGGAACATTTGGAACACCGTGATTCTTATCAAGAACCATAATATCCCTAGACCATATATGGTATCATGTGTGGTGATGATTCAGTGTTGCCATAAGGCCGTTGTTTCATAGACTAGTCTTTGTTGGTGTCCTTCAATGGAAGTCCCCCTCCTTTGAGCTCTCTCATCCACCTCTTTGCCTTAGTCTATCCTTCTTGGTTTTCTTTTCCTTCTCCTATCACAGCTGCTGAACTAGGATTCTTCTTCCTTCTTGGTTTTCTTTTGCCTTTGGTAGACATTAAAAAATGTCAGATATATTTCTGGTCTCAAGAAGAACCTAATATGTATTGGTCAGTTGGATAGCATAGGTTATGCAACAAAGTTTGGGAAGAGTTCCTGGAAGATTGTGAAGGGTGCTATGGTGGTAGCACATGACACAAAATCTAGAACCTTATATACTACTACTGGGTGTATGAAAATGGCTCTGGTTGCTGGAGTGTTCCAAGTTAAAGTCTATGGCATAATAGACTTGGACATATGAGCGTCAATGGAATGAAGATGTTGGTTGCAAATGGAGTTTGAGAAGGCCTACAGTCTGTTGACATAGGTCTTTCTAAGTGATGCGTTATGTCAAACAGAAACGAGTTAGCTTCTCAAAGGCTGTTAGAGAATCAAAGAAAATACGATTAAAAATGGTCCACGCAAACGTTTGGGGACCATCTCTAGTTTTATCACTTGGCGAATCAAAGTTCTAGGTCACCTTCATCGAGATTTCAGTCGGAAGGTATGGGTTTATTTCCTAAAACAGAAAGCCAAATGTGTGTGTCACCTTCTAGAAGTGGAAAGCTGAAGTTTAAAATCACACCGGCTTGAAGATCAAATGATTGAGGTCTGACAGTGGAGGAGAGTATGACAAGTCAGAGTTTATAACATTTTTTGCAGCTGAGGGACTTAGATTAATGAGGACAGTTCCTTCTAAGGGAAGAAAAAATGGTGTTGCAGAAAGAATGAACAAAACATTGAATGAACAGGCATGAAGCATCAGGATTCATTTTGGATTACAAAAGAGATTTTGGGCCGATGCTGTAAATAGTGTAGTCTACTTGATCAATAGAGAACCATCAGTACCCTTGAAGTTCAAGTTGCCCGAAGGAACTCACGTACTCTCACACAGAAGGCGATACCAATTCACTCGGACGTCAAGGGAAGATGGTGATGTGTTTAGAGAATATAGAGGGTGTAAAGAATCCAGCAAACATGTTGACGTTGGAAGGTTGAGGTTGTGCAAAGCCTCAATTGGTATGGTAGAGATATATATGGTAGATATTTCGTAAAGATTTAGCAAAGCTTTATTCAGTAAACTGAAACGATATATACCCCATCAAGCAATGCTTTCAAGATGTACTTTTATTCATTCTCTGTGTATTCTGTTTTGGTGTACATACGTGAAAGTCATCAATAAAACCTTTAGCCAACATTCCTCCTTGAATTTTCTCTCTCCTTTTCTATGTGTTCATCTTGATCGAGTATATGTGTTGTTGTGCTATTCTAACAATTACTTCAATAATAATTTTGTAATTTGTAATGAAGGGCTAAAAAATTATTCATAACCCTTCAACTATGTTCATGTATCCTCGCAGTGGAACTAGAGTATTAAAGATAATTCCCTTCTCTCCTCTTCTTTCGAACAAGAGAACAATAAGAGAACAACTATTGCATGTAAAGTGGCCAACTAAGCAAACATGTAAATCATTAGTAACAATTCTTTAATAAAATAAAATCACACCGTCAACATACTTAAACTACATAAAACTCTTCCCACTCCCCTGTAAGGCTTAGCTTTCCATACAAAATGATTTCAACGTAGGAATCAACATCTTAATCGTGATAGAATAAGAAAATAGAGGAAATCATTAAGTGTTATCAATCTCTGTTGCTGTCTTTCGATGGAAGTCCCCCTACTTTGAGCTCTCTCATCCACCTCTTTGCCTTAACCTATCCTTCTTTGTTTTCTTTTCATTCTCTTCTCAGCTGCTGCTGAATTAGGGTTCTTCTTCCTTTTTGGTTTTCTATTCCGTTCGGTGGCCCTCTTCTTTCTAGGTAATCTTCTTGATAATACAACCCTAATCCTCAGCCTGATGATCCAAGATTTTTTTGAAGCAAGAATCCTTGAATCAAAGAAATCAACACCAACTTATATAAAATTCGAATCAATCAAGAGATAAGGCTAGAATTAAATTACCTCTTAAGATCAAAGATCTAGAAGTAAGATTTGGAATCTTGTTCTAAATTGAGTCACTTCACAATAGAACTTGATGAATGCTTGATTGAATGACTCAGATGCAATCTACCACAAGAATTGCATGAAACTTAGAAATGGCAAAGATGATGCTCGAATTTCTAAGGGTAAAAGTTGATGATGTTAATATAACACATGCAGAAGCAATTTGGATCTTAGGCACTTTTAGAACATCAATTATGGTAAATAACTAGCATGTTCATAAGTATTAAAATTTAACGAGTTTGAATACTAAACTTTTGTAGTTCAAATTTCTTTTTCCTCACGAACCGGTTTCGAACCACGACTAGTGTCTTCTCCACTATCCTCCGGCCTTAGAACGGGATTGTGGAATCCGGTGAGTGACTAAACTTGGGAGGGATTTTATATATATGAAGAGAGTGTTTGTGAGAGGTTTTTCTCAAGGTTTTTCACCAACAAGAAGACCTTTCATGAATTATGATCACTCTATTTATAGAGCCATGTTTGCATGTTCATGCAAATTTGAGATCACCAAATTTTGACACTCAAAATTTCACTCAAATGTTTGGGATTAACAAACAAGGGACGTACAGGAGAAGCAAATGTTGCTATCTCCAAGAAATTACAACGAGGATCATCCTCCAAAAATAAGTCTGAACCTTCAACTTTTAAAAGTGTTTTGATGAAGAAGAAGGGTAAAGGGAAAAATAAGATTCCTACTGACCGCAAACACAAGGCTCAAAAGGTAGATAAAGGAAAATGTTTCCATTGCAACGAAAATGGGCACTAGAAGAGAAACTGTCCAAAATACCTTGTAGAGAATAAAGCCGAAAAGACACAACAAGGTAAATATGATTTACTCATTGTAGAAATATGTTTAGTAGAGTATGACAACTCAACTTGGATACTAGATTCAGGGGCGACTAATCATATTTGTTCTTTTTACTAGGAAACTAACTCCTGGAGAATGCTTGCGGACGGTGAGATAACACTCAGGGTTGGAATAGGAGAGGTTGTCTCAGCAAGATCAGTATGAAATTTAAAGTTGTTTTTTGGAGATAGATTCGTTATATTAGATAATGTACTTTTTGTTCCTGAAATGAAAAGAAATCTAATATCTATCTCTTGTTTATTAGAACAATTGTATAAACTATCTTTTGAAATCAATGAAGTGTTCATTTGCGAAAGAGGTATTCATATTTGTTCTACAAAACTAGAAAACAACTTATATATTTTAAAACCTAGCGAAACAAAAGCCATTTTAAATACCGAGATGTTTAAAACAGCTGAAACTCAAAATAAACGACAAAAGATTTCTCCTAATACCTATCTTTGGCACTTTATACTAGGCCACATTAATCTCAATAGGATTGAGAGATTGGTTAAAAGAGGACTTCTAAATGAGTTAGAAGACAACTC
>NW_019272069.1:938857-942619 GCF_002738345.1 Cucurbita maxima
TAAGTAAAATTAGGGTTTGTAATCTTTCCCTAGATAAAATTAGGGTTTGAGATCTTTCCCTAGGTAAAGTTCGGGTTTGAGATCTTGCCCTAGGTAATGTTTGGGTGTGAGATCTTTCCCTAGGTAAAATTAGGGTTTTAAATCTTTCAATAGGTAAAATTAGAGTTTTAAATCTTTCTATGATCTTTAGCAAAGTAAAATTAGGGTTTGAGATCTTTCCCAATGCAAAATTATGGTTTGAGATCTTTCCCAAAGTAAAATTAGGGTTTGAGATCTTTCACAAAGTAAAATTAGGGTTTGAGATCTTTCCAATGCAAAATTAGGGTTTGAAATCTTTCCTTATGGAAACATTCCCTAAGTAAAATTGGGATTTGAGATCTTTCCCTAGGTAAAATTAGCGTTTGAGATCATTCCCTAGGTAAAATTAGGGTTTTAAATCTTTTCCTAGGTAAAATTAGGGTTTTAAGTCTTTTCCTATGTAAAATTAGGGTTTTAAATCTTTCCGTAGTTAAAATTAGGGTTTGAGATCTTTCCCTAGGTAAAATTAGTGTTGAAGATCTTTCCCTACGGAAACATTAGGGTTTGAGATCTTTCCCTTTCGAAACATTAGGGTTTTTAGATCCTTCCCTATGGATACAATAGGGTTTGAGATCCTTTCCTAAGTAAAATTAGGGCTTGAGTTCTTTCCATAGCTAACATTAGGATTTGAGATCTTTCTCTAGGTAATTTTGAGATCTTTCATCAAGTAAAATAAGGGTTTGAGATCTTTCCCTAGGTAAAATAAGGGTTTGAGATCTTTCCCTAGGTAAAAATTAGCGTTTGAGATCTTTCCCAATGTAAAATTAGGGTTTGAGATCTTTACCAAAGTAAAATTAGGATTTGAGATCTTTCCCTAGGTGAAAATTAGGGTTTGAGATCTTTACCAAAGTAAAATTAGGATTTGAGATCTTTCCCTAGGTGAAAATTAGGGTTTGAGATCTTTACGTAGGTAAAAGTTAGGGTTTGAGATCTTTCCCTATCGAGACATTAGGGTTTGAGATCCTTCCCTATGGAAATATTAGGGTTTGAAATCCTTCTTTAAGTAAAATTAGGGTTTGAGATCCTTCCCTAGGTAAAATTAGGGTTTGAGATCTTCCCTATTTAAAATTAGGGTTTGAGATCTTTCCTCAGGTAAAATTAGGGTTTGAGATCTTTCCCTATGGAAACATTAGGGTTTGAGATTATTCCCTCTGGAAACCTTACAGTTTGAGATCCTTCCCTAAGAAAAATTATGGTTTGAGATCCTTCCCTAGGTAAAATTAGGGTTTGAGATCTTTCCCAAGGTAACATTAAGGTTTGAGATCTTTCTCTAGGTAAAAATTAAGGTTTAAGATCTTTCCCTAGGTAAAGTTCGGGAATGAAATCTTTCCCTAGGTAAAAATTAGGGTTTGAGATTTTTCCTTTGATAACATTAGGGTGTGAGATCTTTCCCTACGTAAAATTAGGGTGTGAGATCTTTCCCAATATAAAATTAGGTTTTGGGATCTTTTCCTAAGTAAAATTAGGGTTTGAGATATTTCCCTAGGTAAAATTAGGGTTTTAAATCTTTTCCTAGGTAAAATTAGGGTTTTAAATCTTTCCGTAGGTAAAATTAGGTTTGAGATCTTTCCCAACGTAAAATTAGGGTTTGAGATCTTTCCCTAGGTAATATTAGGGTTTGAGATCTTTCCCTACGGAAACATTAGGGTTTGAGATCTTTCCCTATTGAAACATTACGGTTTGAGATCCTTCCCTAGGTAAAATTAGGGTTTTAAATCTTTCCATATGTAAAAATAGAGATTTAAATCTTTCCCTATGGAAACATTAGGGTTTGAGATCTTTCCCTATGGAAACATTAGGGTTCGAGATCCTTCCCTATGGAAACATTAGGGTTTGAGATCTTTCCCTATGTAGAAATTAGGGTATGAGATCTTTCCCAATGTGAAATTAGGGTTTCTGATCTTTCCCTATGGAAACATTAGGGTTTTAGATCTTTCCCTATAGAAACATTAGGGCTGAGATCCTTCCCTATGGAAACATTAGGGTTTGAGATCCTTCCCTAAGTAAAATTAGGGTTTGAGATCTTTCCTTAGGTAACATTAGTGTTTGAGATCTTTCCCTAGGTAAAATTAGGGTTTGAGATCTTTCCCAATGTAAAATTAGGGTTTGAGATCGTTTGAGATCTTTCCCAATGTAAAATTACGGTTTGAGATCTTTCCCTTGGTAAAATTAGGATTTTAAATATTTTCCTAGGTAAAATTAGAATTTTAAATCTTTCCCTACTTAAAATTAGGGTTTTAGGTCTTTCCCTAGATAAAATTAGGGTTTGAGATCTTTCCCTAGGTAAAATTAGGGTTTCAGATCTTTCCCCAGGTAAAATTAGGGTTTGAGATCTTTCCCTAGGTAAAATTAAGGTTTGAGATCGTTCCCTACGGAAACATTAGGGTTTGAGATCTTTCCCTATCGAAACATTAGGGTTTGAGGTCCTTCCCTATGGATACATTAGGGATTGAGATCCTTCCCTATGGAAACATTAGGGTTTAAGATCCTTCCTTAAGTAAAATTAGGGTTTGAGATCTTTCCCTAGGTAGAGTTTGGGTTTGAGATCTTTCCCTAGGTAAAAATTAGGGTTTGAGATCTTTCCCTAGGTAAAATTAAGGTTTGAGATCTTTCCCTACGGAAACATTAGGGTTTGAGATCTTTCCCTAGGTAAAATTAGGGTTTGTGATATTTCCCTATGGAAACATTAGGGTTTGAGATCCTTCCTTAAGTAAAATTAGGGTTTGAGATCTTTTCCTAGGTAAATTTTGGGTTTGAGATCTTTCCCTAGGTAAAATAAGGGTTTGAGATCTTTCCCTAGGTAAAAATTAGTGTTTGAGATCTTTCCCAATGTTAAATTAGGGTTTGAGATCTTTCCCTAGGTAAAGTTTGGGTTTGAGATCCTTTCCCTAGGTAAAATTAGGGTTTGAGATCTTTCCCTCTGGAAACATTAGAGTTTGGGATCTTTCCCTAGGTAAAGTTCCGGTTTGAGATCTTTCCTTAGATAAAAATTAGGGTTTGAGATCTTTGCTTTGGTAACATTAGGGTTTGAGATCTTTCCCTATCGAAACATTAGGGTTCGAGATCCTTCCCAAGGGATACATTAGGGTTTGAGATCATTCAGTAAGTAAAATTAAGATTTGAGATCCTTCCCTAAGTAAAATTAGGGTTTAAGATCTTTCCATAGGTAAAATTAGGGTTTAAGATCTTTCCCAAGGTAACATTAAGATTTGAGATCTTCCTTTAGTTAAAAATTATGGTTTAAGATCTTTCCTTCAGTAAAATAAGGGTTTGAGATCTTTCCCAATGTAAAAATTACGGTTTGAGATCTTTCCCTATGTAAAAATTAGGGTTTGAGATCTTTCCCTAGGTAAAAATTAGGGTTTTAGATCTTTCCCTTTGTAAATTTAGGGTATTAGATCTTTCCCTAGGTAAAGTTCGGGTTTGAGACCTTGCCCTAGGTAAAGTTTGGGTGTGAGATCTTTCCCTAGGTAAAATTAGGGTTTTAAATCTTTCCATAGGTAAAATTAAGGTTTTAAATCTTTCCCTATGGAAACATTAGGGTTTGAGATCTTTCACTATGTAAAATTAAGGTTTGAGATCTTTCCCTAGGTAAAATTAGGGTTTTAAATCTTTTCCTAGGTAAAATTAGGGTTTTAAATCTTTTCCTAGGTAAAATTAGGGTTTTAAATCTTTCCGTAGGTA
>NW_019272070.1:0-2402 GCF_002738345.1 Cucurbita maxima
GTTTGAAGAACGTGTTAAAAAAACCGAGTCACAGTCGACGTTTTTCGAACGTTTTGGGAGGAATGATTAGGCTTGATTATTTAGAATAGAATTTCGAAGAAACAGAGTGCATAAAACAGTAAAGGAGTTCTTCAAATCGAACCTTACTTCGTAAACCCAAATCTGGGACGTTTGAAGAACGTGCTAAAAAAACCGAGTCACAGTCGACGTTTTTCGAAGGTTTTGTGAGGAATGATTAGGCTTGATGATTTAGAATAGAATTTCGAAGAAACAGAGTGCATAAAGCAGTAAAAGAGTTCTTCAAATCGAACCTTACTTCGTAAACCCAAATCTAGGACGTTTGAAGAACGTGCTAAAAAAACCGAGTCACAGACGACGTTTTTCGAAAGTTTTGTGAGGAATGATTAGGCTTGATGATTTAGAATAGAATTTCGAAGAAACAGAGTGCATAAAGCAGTAAAAGAGTTCTTCAAATCGAACCTTACTTCGTAAACCCAAATCTGGGACGTTTGAAGAACGTGCTAAAAAAACCGAGTCACAGACGACGTTTTTCGAAAGTTTTGTGAGGAATGATTAGGCTTGATGATTTAGAATAGAATTTCGAAGAAACAGAGTGCATAAAACAGTAAACGAGTTCTTCAAATCGAACCTTACTTCGTAAACCCAAATCTAGGACGTTTGAAGAACGTGCTAAAAAAACCGAGTCACAGTCGACGTTTTTCGAAGGTTTTGTGAGGAATGATTAGGCTTGATGATTTAGAATAGAATTTCGAAGAAACAGAGTGCATAAAACAGTAAACGAGTTCTTCAAATCGAACCTTACTTCGTAAACCCAAATCTAGGACGTTTGAAGAACGTGCTAAAAAAACCGAGTCACAGTCGACGTTTTTCGAAGGTTTTGTGAGGAATGATTAGGCTTGATGATTTAGAATAGAATTTCGAAGAAACAGAGTGCATAAAACAGTAAACGAGTTCTTAAAATCGAACCCTACTTCGTAAACCCAAATTTGGGATGTTTGAAGAACGTGCTAAAAAACCCGAGTCACAGACGACGTTTTTCGAAAGTTTTGTGAGGAATGATTAGGCTTGATGATTTAGAATAGAATTTCAAGAAACAGAGTGCATAAAACAGTAAACGAGTTCTTCACATCGAACCCTACTTCGTAACCCCAAATTTGGGACGTTTGAAGTACGTGTTAAAAAAACAGAGTCACAGTCGACGTTTTTCGAACGTTTGGGAGGAATGATTAGGCTTGATGAGTTAGAATAGAATTTCGAAGAAACAGAGTGCATAAAACAGCAAACGAGTTCTTCAAATCGAACCTTACTTCGTAAACCCAAATCTGGGACGTTTGAAGAACGTGCTTAAAAAACCGAGTCACAGTCGATGTTTTTCGAACGTTTTGGGAGGAATGATTAGGCTTGATGAGTTAGAATAGAATTTCGAAGAAACAGAGTGCATAAAACAGTAAACGAGTTCTTCAAATCGAACCTTACTTCGTAAACCCAAATCTGGGACGTTTGAAGAACGTGCTAAAAAAACCGAGTCACAGTCGACGTTTTTCGAACGTTTTGTGAGGATTGATTAGGCTTGATGATTTAGAATAGAATTTCGAAGAAACAGAGTGCATAAAATAGTAAACGAGTTCTTCAAATCGAACCCTACTTCGTAAACCCAAATTTGGAACTTTTGAAGAACGTGCTAAAAAAACCGAGTCACAGTCGACGTTTTTCGAATGTTTTGGGAGGAATGATTAGACTTGATGATTTAGAATAGAATTTCAAGAAACAGAGTGCATAAAACAGTAAAGGAGTTCTTCAAATCGAACCTTACTTCGTAAACCCAAATCTGGGACGTTTGAAGAACGTGCTAAAAAAACCGAGTCACGATCGTCGTTTTTCGAAAGTTTTGTGAGGAATGATAAGGCTTGATGATTTATCATATTATTTCTAAGAAACAGAGTGCATAAAACAGTAAAGGAGTTCTTCAAATCGAACCTTACTTCGTAAACCCAAATCTAGGACGTTTGAAGAACGTGCTAAAAAAACCGAGTCACGATCGTCGTTTTTCGAAAGTTTTGTGAGGAATGATAAGGCTTGATGATTTATCATATTATTTCTAAGAAACAGAGTGCATAAAACAGTAAACGAGTTCTTCAAATCGAACCTTACTTCGTAAACCCAAATCTGGGACGTTTGAAGAACGTGCTAAAAAAACCGAGTCACAGTCGACGTTTTTCGAACGTTTTGTGAGGAATGATTAGGCATGATGATTTAGAATAGAATTTCGAAGAAACAGAGTGCATAAAACAGTAAACGAGTTCTTCAAATCGAACCCTACTTCGTAAACACAAATCTGGGACGTTTGAAGAACGTGCTAAAAAAACCGAGTCACAGTCGAC
>NW_019272070.1:5579-7582 GCF_002738345.1 Cucurbita maxima
CGAAGGTTTTGTGAGGAATGATTAGGCTTGATGATTTAGAATAGAATTTCGAAGAAACAGAGTGCATAAAACAGTAAACGAGTTCTTCAAATCGAACCCTACTTCGTAAACCCAAATTTGGGATGTTCGAAGAACGTGCTAAAAAACCCGAGTCACAGACGACGTTTTTCGAAAGTTTTGTGAGGAATGATTAGGCTTGATGATTTAGAATAGAATTTCGAAGAAACAGAGTGCATAAAACAGCAAACGAGTTCTTCAAATCGAACCCTACTTCGTAAACCCAAATCTGGGACGTTTGAAGAACGTGCTAAAAAAACCGAGTCACAGTCGACGTTCTTCGAACGTTTTGGGAGGAATGATTAGGCTTGATGATTTAGAATAGAATTTCGAAGAAACAGAGTGCATAAAACAGCAAACGAGTTCTTCAAATCGAACCCTACTTCATAAACCCAAATCTGGGACGTTTGAAGAACGTGCTAAAAAAACCGAGTCACAGTCGACGTTTTTCGAACGTTTTGGGAGGAATGATTAGGCTTGATGATTTAGAATAGAATTTCGAAGAAACAGAGTGCATAAAACAGTAAACGAGTTCTTCAAATCGAACCTTACTTCGTAAACCCAAATATGGGACGTTTGAAGAACGTGCTAAAAAAACCGAGTCACAGTCGACGTTTTTCGAACGTTTTGGGAGGAATGATTAGGCTTGATGATTTAGAATAGAATTTCAAGAAACAGAGTGCATAAAACAGTAAAACGAGTTCTTCAAATCGAACCCTACTTCGTAAACCCAAATCTGGGACGTTTGAAGAACGTGCTAAAAAAACCGAGTCACAGTCGACGTTTTTCGAACGTTTTGGGAGGAATGATTAGGCTTGATGATTTAGAATAGAATTTCAAGAAACAGAGTGCATAAAACAGTAAACGAGTTCTTAAAATCGAACCTTACTTCGTAAACCCAAATCTGGGACGTTTGAAGAACGTGCTAAAAAAACCGAGTCACAGTCGACGTTTTTCGAACGTGTTGTGAGGAATGATTAGGCTTGATGATTTAGAATAAAATTTCGAAGAAACAGAGTGCATAAAATAGTAAACGAGTTCTTCAAATCGAACCCTACTTCGTAAACCCAAATTTGGTACTTTTGAAGAACGTGCTAAAAAAACCGAGTCACAGTCGACGTTTTTCGAATGTTTTGGGAGGAATGATTAGGCTTGATGATTTAGAATAGAATTTCAAGAAACATAGTGCATAAAACAGTAAAGGAGTTCTTCAAATCGAACCCTACTTCGTAAATCCAAATCTGCGACGTTTGAAGAACGTGCTAAAAAAACCGAGTCACAGTCGACGTTTTTCGAACGTTTTGGGAGGAATGATTAGGCTTGATGATTTAGAATAGAATTTCGAAGAAACAGAGTGCATAAAACAGTAAACGAGTTCTTCAAATCGAACCCTACTTCGTAAACCCAAATCTGGGACGTTTGAAGAACGTGCTAAAAAAACCGAGTCACAGTCGACGTTTTTTGAACGTTTTGTGAGGAATGATTAGGCTTGATGATTTAGAATAGAATTTCGAAGAAACAGAGTGCATAAAACAGTAAACGAGTTCTTCAAATCGAACCCTACTTCGTAAACACAAATCTGGGACGTTTGAAGAACGTGCTAAAAAAACCGAGTCAAAATCGAACCCTACTTCGTAAACACAAATCTGGGACGTTTGAAGAACGTGCTAAAAAAACCGAGTCACAGACGACGTTTTTCGAAAGTTTTGTGAGGAATGATTAGGCTTGATGATTTAGAATAGAATTTCGAAGAAACAGAGTGCATAAAACAGCAAACGAGTTCTTCAAATCGAACCCTACTTCGTAAACCCAAATTTTTGACTTTTGAAGAACGTGCTAAAAAAACCGAGTCACAGTCGACGTTTTTCGAATGTTTTGGGAGGAATGATTAGGCTTGATGATTTAGAATAGAATTTCAAGAAACAGAGTGCATAAAACAGTAAACG
>NW_019272070.1:7952-22229 GCF_002738345.1 Cucurbita maxima
AGAATTTCGAAGAAACAGAGTGCATAAAACAGTAAACGAGTTCTTCAAATCGAACCTTACTTCGTAAACCCAAATCTGGGACGTTTGAAAAACGTGCTAAAAAAACCGAGTCACAGTCGACGTTTTTTGAACGTTTTGGGAGGAATGATTAAGCTTGTTGATTTAGAATAGAATTTCGAAGAAACAGAGTGCATAAAAACGTAAACGAGTTCTTCAAATCGAACCTTACTTCGTAAACCCAAATCTGGGACGTTTGAAGAACGTGCTAAAAAAACCGAGTCACAGTCGACGTTTTTCGAACGTTTTGTGAGGAATGATTAGGCTTGATGATTTAGAATAGAATTTCGAAGAAACAGAGTGCATAAAACAGTAAACGAGTTCTTCAAATCGAACCCTGCTTCGTAAACCCAAATTTGGGATGTTTGAAGAACGTGCTAAAAAACCCGAGTCACAGACGACGTTTTTCGAAAGTTTTGTGAGGAATGATTAGGCTTGAAGATTTAGAATAGAATTTCGAAGAAACAGAGTGCATAAAACAGCAAACGAGTTCTTCAAATCGAACCCTACTTCGTAAACCCAAATCTGGGACGTTTGAAGAACGTGTTAAAAAAACCGAGTCACAGTCGACGTTTTTCGAACGTTTTGGGAGGAATGATTAGGCTTGATGATTTAGAATAGAATTTCCAAGAAACAGAGTGCATAAAACAGTAAACGAGTTCTTCAAATCGAACCTTACTTCGTAAACCCAAATCTGGGATGTTTGAAGAACGTGCTAAAAAAACCGAGTCACAGTCGACGTTTTTCGAACGTTTTGTGAGGAATGATTAGGCTTGATGATTTAGAATAGAGTTTCGAAGAAACAGAGTGCATAAAACAGTAAACGAGTTCTTCAAATCGAACCCTACTTCGTAAACCCAAATTTGGGATGTTTGAAGAACGTGCTAAAAAACCCGAGTCACAGACGACGTTTTTCGAAAGTTTTGTGAGGAATGATTAGGCTTGATGATTTAGAATAGAATTTCGAAGAAACAGAGTGCATAAAACAGCAAACGAGTTCTTCAAATCGAACCCTACTTCGTAAACCCAAATCTGGGACGTTTGAAGAACGTGTTAAAAAAACCGAGTCACAGTCGACGTTTTTCGAACGTTTTGGGAGGAATGATTAGGCTTGATGATTTAGAACAGAATTTCGAAGAAACAGAGTGCATAAAACAGTAAACGAGTTCTTCAAATCGAACCTTACTTCGTAAACCCAAATTTGGGACTTTTGAAGAACGTGCTAAAAAAACCGAGTCACAGTCGACGTTTTTCGAATGTTTTGGGAGGAATGATTAGGCTTGATGATTTAGAATAGAATTTCGAAGAAACTGAGTGCATAAAATAGTAAACGAGTTCTTCAAATCGAACCCTACTTCGTAAATCCAAATCTGCGACGTTTGAAGAACGTGCTAAAAAAACCGAGTCATAGTCGACGTTTTTCGAACATTTTGGGAGGAATGATAAGGCTTGATGATTTAGAATAGAATTTCAAGAAACAGAGTGCATAAAACAGTAAACGAGTTCTTCAAATCGAACCTTACTTCGTAAACCCAAATCTGGGACGTTTGAAGAACGTGCTAAAAAAACCGAGTCACAGTCGACGTTTTTCGAACGTTTTGGGAGGAATGATTAGGCTTGATGATTTAGAATAGAATTTCGAAGAAACAGAGTGCATAAAACAGTAAACGAGTTCTTCAAATCGAACCTTACTTCCTAAACCCAAATCTGGGACGTTTGAAGAACGTGCTAAAAAAACAGAGTCACAGTCGACGTTTTTCGAACGTTTTGGGATCTGGGACGTTTGAAGAACGTGCTAAAAAAACAGAGTCACAGTCGACGTTTTTCGAACGTTTTGGGAGGAATGATTAGGCTTGATGATTTAGAATAGAATTTCGAAGAAACAGAGTGCATAAAATAGTAAACGAGTTCTTCAAATCGAACCTTACTTCCTAAACCCAAATCTGGGACGTTTGAAGAACGTGCTAAAAAAACAGAGTCACAGTCGACGTTTTTCGAACGTTTTGGGAAGAATGATTAGGCTTGATGATTTAGAATAGAATTTCGAAGAAACAGAGTGCATAAAATAGTAAACGAGTTCTTCAAATCGAACCCTACTTCGTAAACCCAAATTTGGGACTTTTGAAGAACGTGCTAAAAAAACCGAGTCACAGTCGACGTTTTTCGAATGTTTTGGGAGGAATGATTAGGCTTGATGATTTAGAATAGAATTTCGAAGAAACAGAGTGCATAAAACAGTAAACGAGTTCTTCAAATCGAACCTTACTTCGTAAACCCAAATCTGGGACGTTTGAAGAACGTGCTGAAAAAACCGAGTCACAGTCGACGTTTTTCGAATGTTTTGTGAGGAATGATTAGGCTTGATGATTTAGAATAGAATTTCAAGAAACAGAGTGCATAAAACAGTAAACGAGTTCTTCAAATCGAACCTTACTTCGTAAACCCAAATCTGGGACGTTTGAAGAACGTGCTAAAAAAACCGAGTCACAGTCGACGTTTTTCGAACGTTTTGTGAGGAATGATTAGGCTTCATGATTTAGAATAGAATTTCGAAGAAACAGAGTGCATAAAACAGTAAACGAGTTCTTCAAATCGAACCCTACTTCGTAAACCCAAATTTGGGATGTTTGAAGAACGTGCTAAAAAACCCGAGTCACAGTCGACGTTTTTCGAAAGTTTTGGGAGGAATGATTAGGCTTGATGAGTTAGAATAGAATTTCGAAGCAACAGAGTGCATAAAACAGTAAACGAGTTCTTCAAATCGAACCTTACTTCGTAAACCCAAATCTGGGACGTTTGAAGAACGTGCTGAAAAAACCGAGTCACAGTCGACGTTTTTCGAACGTTTTGGGAGGAATGATTAGGCTTGATGATTTAGAATAGAATTTCGAAGAAACAGAGTGCATAAAACAGCAAACGAGTTCTTCAAATCGAACCCTACTTCGTAAACCCAAATCTGGGACGTTTGAAGAACGTGTTAAAAAAACCGAGTCACAGTCAACGTTTTTCGAACGTTTTGGGAGGAATGATTAGGCTTGATGATTTAGAATAGAATTTCGAAGAAACAGAGTGCATAAAACAATAAACGAGTTCTTCAAATCGAACCTTACTTCGTAAACCCAAATCTGGGACGTTTGAAGAACGTGCTGAAAAAACCGAGTCACAGTCGACGTTTTTCGAACGTTTTGGGAGGAATGATTAGGCTTGATGATTTAGAATAAAGTTTCGAAGCAACAGAGTGCATAAAATAGTAAACGAGTTCTTCAAATCGAACCTTACTTCGTAAACCCAAATTTGGGACTTTTGAAGAACGTGCTAAAAAAACCGAGTCACAGACGACGTTTTTCGAAAGTTTTGGGAGGAATGATTAGGCTTGATGATTTAGAATAAAGTTTCGAAGCAACAGAGTGCATAAAACAGTAAACGAGTTCTTCAAATCGAACCTTACTTCGTAAACCCAAATCTGGGACGTTTGAAGAACGTGCTAAAAAAACCGAGTCACAGTCGACGTTTTTCAAAATTTTTGGGAGGAATGATTAGGCTTGATGATTTAGAATAGAATTTCGAAGAAACAGAGTGCATAAAACAGTAAACGAGTTCTTCAAATCGAACCCTACTTCGTAAACCCAAATTTGGGATGTTTGAAGAACGTGCTAAAAAACCCGAGTCACAGACGACGTTTTTCGAAAGTTTTGTGAGGAATGATTAGGCTTGATGATTTAGAATAGAATTTCGAAGAAATAGAGTGCATAAAACAGCAAACGAGTTCTTCAAATCGAACCCTACTTCGTAAACCCAAATCTGGGAAGTTTGAAGAACGTGCTAAAAAAACCGAGTCACAGTCGACGTTTTTCGAACGTTTTGGGAGGTGGGAAGTTTGAAGAACGTGCTAAAAAAACCGAGTCACAGTCGACGTTTTTCGAACGTTTTGGGAGGAATGATTAGGCTTGAATATTTAGAATAGAATTTCGAAGAAACAGAGTGCATAAAACAGTAAACGAGTTCTTCAAATCGAACCTTACTTCGTAAACCCAAATCTGGGACGTTTGAAGAACGTGCTGAAAAAACCGAGTCACAGTCGACGTTTTTCGAACGTTTTGTGAGGAATGATTAGGCTTGATGATTTTGAATAGAATTTCGAAGAAACAGAGTGCATAAAACAGTAAACGAGTTCTTCAAATCGAACCTTACTTCGTAAACCCAAATCTGGGACGTTTGAAGAACGTGCTAAAAAAACCGAGTCACAGTCGACGTTTTTCGAATGTTTTGGGAGGAATGATTAGGCTTGATGATTTAGAATAGAATTACGAAGAAACAGAGTGCATAATACAGTAAAGGAGTTATTCAAATCGAACCCTACTTCGTAAACCCAAATCTGGGACGTTTGAAGAACGTGCTGAAAAAACCGAGTCACAGTCGACGTTTTTCGAATGTTTTGGGAGGAATGATTAGGCTTGATGATTTAGAATAGAATTACGAAGAAACAGAGTGCATAATACAGTAAAGGAGTTATTCAAATCGAACCCTACTTCGTAAACCCAAATCTGGGACGTTTGAAGAACGTGCTAAAAAAACCGAGTCACAGTCGACGTTTTTCGAACGTTTTGTGAGGAATGATTAGGCTTGATGATTTAGAATAGAATTTCGAAGAAACAGAGTGCATAAAATAGTAAATGAGTTCTTCAAATCGAACCCTACTTCGTAAACCCAAATTTGGGACTTTTGAAGAACGTGCTAAAAAAACCGAGTCACAGTCGACGTTTTTCGAATGTTTTGGGAGGAATGATTAGGCTTGATGATTTAGAATAGAATTTCAAGAAACAGAGTGCATAAAACAGTAAAGGAGTTCTTCAAATAGAACCTTACTTCGTAAACCCAAATTCTGGACGTTTGAAGAACGTGCTAAAAAAACCGAGTCACAGTCGACGTTTTTCGAACGTTTTGGGAGGAATGATTAGGCTTGATGATTTAGAATAGAATTTCGAAGAAACAGAGTGCATAAAACAGTAAACGAGTTCTTCAAATCGAACCCTACTTCGTAAACCCAAATTTGGGACTTTTGAAGAACGTGCTAAAAAAACCGAGTCACAGTCGACGTTTTTCGAAGGTTTTGTGAGGAATGATTAGGCTTGATGATTTAGAATAGAATTTCGAAGAAACAGAGTGCATAAAATAGTAAACGAGTTCTTCAAATCGAACCCTACTTCGTAAACTCAAATTTGGGACTTTTGAAGAACGTGCTAAAAAAACCGAGTCACAGTCGACGTTTTTCGAACGTTTTGGGAGGAATGATTAGGCTTGATGATTTAGAATAGAATTTCGAAGAAACAGAGTGCATAAAATAGTAAACGAGTTCTTCAAATCGAACCCTACTTCGTAAACCCAAATCTGGGACGTTTGAAGAACGTGCTAAAAAAACCGAGTCACAGTCGACGTTTTTCGAACGTTTTGGGAGGAATGATTAGGCTTGATGATTTAGAATAGAATTTCGAAGAAACAGAGTGCATAAAACAGCAAACAAGTTCTTCAAATCGAACCCTACTTCGTAAACCCAAATCTGGGACGTTTGAAGAACGTGCTAAAAAAACCGAGTCACAGTCGACGTTTTTCGAACGTTTTGGGAGGAATGATTAGGCTTGATGATTTAGAATAGAATTTCGAAGAAACAGAGTGCATAAAACAGTAAACGAGTTCTTCAAATCGAACCCTACTTCGTAAACCCAAATCTGGGACGTTTGAAGAACGTGCTAAAAAAACCGAGTCACAGTCGACGTTTCTCGAACGTTTTGGGAGGAATGATTAGGCTTGATGATTTAGAATAGAATTTCGAAGAAACAGAGTGCATAAAACAGTAAACGAGTTCTTCAAATCGAACCCTACTTCGTAAACCCAAATCTGGGACGTTTGAAGAACGTGCTAAAAAAACCGAGTCACAGTCGACGTTTTTCGAAAGTTTTGTGAGGAATGATTAGGCTTGATGATTTAGAATAGAATTTCGAAGAAACAGAGTGCATAAAAAAGCAAAGGACTTCTTCAAATCGAACCCTACTTCGTAAACCCAAATCTGGGACGTTTGAAGAACCTGCTAAAAAAACAGAGTAACAGCCGACATTTTTTGAAGGTTTTGTGAGGAATCATTAGGCTTGATGATTTAGAATAGAATTTCGAAGAAAGAGAGTGCATAAAACAATAAAGGAGTTCTTCAAATCGAACCCTACTTCGTAAACCCAAATCTGGGACGTTTGAAGAACGTGCTAAAAAATCGGAGTCACAGTCGACGTTTTTCGAAAGTTTTGTGAGGCATGATTAGGCTTGATGATTTAGATTAGAATTAAGAAGAATGAGAGTGCATAAAACAGTAAACGAGTTCTTCAAATGGAACCCTACTTCGTAAACCTAAATTTGGAACGTTTGAAGAACGTGCTAAAAAACCCGAGTCACAGTCGACGTTTTTCGAACGTTTTGTGAGGAATGATTAGGCTTGATGATTTAGAATAGAATTTCAAGAAACAGAATGCATAAAACAGTAAACTAGTTCTTCAAATCGAACCCTACTTCGTAAACCATAATCTGGGACGTTTGAAGAACGTGCTAAAAAATCCGAGTCACAGTCGACGTTTTTTGAAAGTTTTTTGAGGAATGATTAGGCTTGATGATTTAGAATAGTGTTTCGAAGAAACAGAGTGCATAAGACAGTAAAGGAGTTATTCAAATCGAACCCTATTTCGTAAACCCAAATCTGGGACGTTTGAAGAACTTGCTAAAAAATCCGAGTCACAGTCGACGTTTTTCGAAAGTTTTGTGAGGAATGATTAGGGTTGATGATTTAGAATAGAATTTCGAAGAAACATAGTGCATAAAACAGTAAAGGAGTTATTCAAATCTAACTCTACTTCGTAAACCCAAATCTGGGACGTTTGAAGAACGTGCTAAAAAAACCGAGTAACAGTCGACGTTTTGCGAACGTTTTGTGAGGAATGATTTGGCTTGATGATTTAGAATAGAATTTCAAGAAACAGAGTTCATAAAACAGTAAACTAGTTCTTCAAATCGAACCCTACTTCGTAAACCCAAATCTGCGACGTTTGAAGAACGTGCTAAAAATCAGAGTCACAGTCGACATTTTTCGAAAGTTTTGTGAGGAATGATTAGGCTTGATGATTTAGAATAGAATTTCGAAGAAACAGAGTGCATAAAAAAGCAAAGGAGTTATTCAAATCGAACCCTACTTCGTAAACCCAAATCTGGGACGTTTGAAGAACGTGCTAAAAAAACCGAGTAATAGTCGACGTTTTTCGAAGGTTTTTTGAGGAATGATTAAGCTTGATGATTTAGAATAGAATTTCGAAGAAACAGAGTGCATAAAACAGTAAAGGAGTTCTTCAAATCGAACCCTACTTCGTAAACCCAAATCTGGGACGTTTGAAGAACGTGCTAAAAAAACCGAGTAACAGTCGACGTTTTTCGAAGGTTTTGTGAGGAATGATTAAACTTGATGATATAGTATAGAATTTCGAAGAAATAGAGTGCATAAAACAATAAAGGAGTTCCTCAAATCGAACCCTACTTTGTAAACAAAAATCAGGGATGTTTGAAGAACGTGCTAAAAAATCCGAGTCACAGTCGACGTTTTTCAAAAGTTTTGGGAGGAACGATTAGGCTTGATGATATAGTATAGAATTTCGAAGAAATAGAGTGCATAAAACAGTAAAGGAGTTATTCGAATCGAACCCTACTTCGTAAACCCAAATTTGGGACGTTTGAAGAACTTGCTAAAAAATACGAGTCACAGTCGATGTTTTTCGAAAGTTTTGTGAGGAATGATTAGGCTTGATGATTTAGAATAGAATTTCGAAAAAACAGAGTGCATAAAAAAGTAAAGGAATCAAATCGAACCCTACTTCGTAAACCCAAATCTGGGACGTTTGAAGAACGTGCTAAAAAATCCAAGTCACAGTCGACGTTTATCGAAAGTTTTGTGAGGCATGATTAGGCTTGATGATTTAGAATAGAATTACGAAGAAACAGAGTGCATAATACAGTAAAGAAGTTATTCAAATCGAACCCTACTTCGTAAACCCAAATCTGGGACGTTTGAAGAACGTGCTAAAAAATCCGAGTCACAGTCAGACGTTTTTCGAAAGTTTTGTGAGGAATGATTAGGCTTGATGATTTAGAATAGAATTTCGAAGAAACGGAGTGCATAAAACAGTAAAGGAGTTCTTCAAATCGAACCCTACTTCGTAAACTCAAATCTGCGACGTTTGAAGAACGTGCTAAAAAATCCGAGTCACAGTCGACGTTTTTCGAACGTTTTGTGAGGAATGATTAGGCTTTAACGTGCTAAAAAATCCGAGTCACAGTCGACGTTTTTCGAACGTTTTGTGAGGAATGATTAGGCTTTATGATTTAGAAAAATCCGAGTCACAGTCGACGTTTTTCGAACGTTTTGTGAGGAATGATTAGGCTTTATGATTTAGAACAGAATTTCAAGAAACAGAGTGCATAAAACAGTAAACGAGTTCTTCAAATCGAACCCTACTTCGTAAAGCCAAACCTGCGACGTTTTAAGAACGTGCTAAAAAATCCGAGTCACGGTCAACGTTTGTCGAACGTTTTATGAGGAATGATTAGGCTTTATGATTTAGAACAGAATTTCAAGAAACAGAGTGCATAAAACAGTAAAGAAGTTCTTCAAATCGAACCCTACTTCGTAAACCCAAATCTGGGACGTTTGAAGAACGTGCTAAAAAAACCGAGTCACAGTCGACGTTTTTCGAACGTTTTGGGAGGAATGATAAGGCTTGATGATTTAGAATAGAATTTCGATGATACAGAGTGCATAAAACAGTAAAGGAGTTCTTCAAATCGAACCCTACTTCGTACACCCAAATCTGGGACGTTTGAAGAACGTGCTGAAAAAACCGAGTCACAGTCGACGTTTTTCGAACGTTTTGGGAGGAATGATAAGGCTTGATGATTTAGAATAGAATTTCGATGATACAGAGTGCATAAAACAGTAAAGGAGTTCTTCAAATCGAACCCTACTTCGTACACCCAAATCTGGGACGTTTGAAGAACGTGCTGAAAAAACCGAGTCACAGTCGACGTTTTTCGAACGTTTTGGGAGGAATGATAAGGCTTGATGATTTAGAATAGAATTTCGATGATACAGAGTGCATAAAACAGTAAAGGAGTTCTTCAAATCGAACCCTACTTCGTACACCCAAATCTGGGACGTTTGAAGAACGTGCTGAAAAAACCGAGTCACAGTCGACGTTTTTCGAACGTTTTGGGAGGAATGATAAGGCTTGATGATTTAGAATAGAATTTCGATGATACAGAGTGCATAAAACAGTAAAGGAGTTCTTCAAATCGAACCCTACTTCGTACACCCAAATCTGGGACGTTTGAAGAACGTGCTGAAAAAACCGAGTCACAGTCGACGTTTTTCGAACGTTTTGGGAGGAATGATAAGGCTTGATGATTTAGAATAGAATTTCGATGATACAGAGTGCATAAAACAGTAAAGGAGTTCTTCAAATCGAACCCTACTTCGTACACCCAAATCTGGGACGTTTGAAGAACGTGCTGAAAAAACCGAGTCACAGTCGACGTTTTTCGAACGTTTTGGGAGGAATGATAAGGCTTGATGATTTAGAATAGAATTTCGATGATACAGAGTGCATAAAACAGTAAAGGAGTTCTTCAAATCGAACCCTACTTCGTACACCCAAATCTGGGACGTTTGAAGAACGTGCTGAAAAAACCGAGTCACAGTCGACGTTTTTCGAACGTTTTGGGAGGAATGATAAGGCTTGATGATTTAGAATAGAATTTCGATGATACAGAGTGCATAAAACAGTAAAGGAGTTCTTCAAATCGAACCCTACTTCGTAAACCCAAATCTGGGACGTTTGAAGAACGTGCTGAAAAAACCGAGTCACAGTCGACGTTTTTCGAACGTTTTGGGAGGAATGATAAGGCTTGATGATTTAGAATAGAATTTCGATGATACAGAGTGCATAAAACAGTAAAGGAGTTCTTCAAATCGAACCCTACTTCGTACACCCAAATCTGGGACGTTTGAAGAACGTGCTGAAAAAACCGAGTCACAGTCGACGTTTTTCGAACGTTTTGGGAGGAATGATAAGGCTTGATGATTTAGAATAGAATTTCGATGATACAGAGTGCATAAAACAGTAAAGGAGTTCTTCAAATCGAACCCTACTTCGTACACCCAAATCTGGGACGTTTGAAGAACGTGCTGAAAAAACCGAGTCACAGTCGACGTTTTTCGAACGTTTTGGGAGGAATGATAAGGCTTGATGATTTAGAATAGAATTTCGATGATACAGAGTGCATAAAACAGTAAAGGAGTTCTTCAAATCGAACCCTACTTCGTACACCCAAATCTGGGACGTTTGAAGAACGTGCTGAAAAAACCGAGTCACAGTCGACGTTTTTCGAACGTTTTGGGAGGAATGATAAGGCTTGATGATTTAGAATAGAATTTCGATGATACAGAGTGCATAAAACAGTAAAGGAGTTCTTCAAATCGAACCCTACTTCGTAAACCCAAATCTGGGACGTTTGAAGAACGTGCTGAAAAAACCGAGTCACAGTCGACGTTTTTCGAACGTTTTGGGAGGAATGATTAGGCTTGATGATTTAGAATAGAATTTCGAAGAAACAGAGTGCATAAAACAGTAAAGGAGTTATTCAAATCGATCCCTACTTCGTAAACCCAAATCTAAGACGTTTGAAGAATGTGCTAAAAAATCCGAGTCGCAGTCAACATTTTTCGAAAGTTTTGTGAGGAATGATGAGGCTTGATGATTTAGAATAGAATTTCGAAAAAACAGAGTGCATAAAACAGTAAAGGACTTCTTCAAATCGAACCCTACTTCGTAAACCCAAATCTGGGACGTTTGAAGAACTTGCTAAAAAATCCGAGTCACAGTCGACGTTTTTCGAAAGTTTTGTGAGGAATGATTAGGCTTGATGATTTAGAATAGAATTTCGATGATACAGAGTGCATAAAACAGTAAAGGAGTTATTCGAATCGAACCCTACTTCGTAAACCCAAATTTGGGACGTTTGAAGAACGTGCTAAAAAATACGAGTCACAGTCGACGTTTTTCGAAAGTTTTATGAGGAATGATTAAACTTGATGATATAGTATAGAATTTCGAAAAACAGAGTGCATAAAAAAGTAAAGGAGTTCTTCAAATCGAACCCTACTTCGTAAACCCAAATCTGCGACGTTTGAAGAACGTGCTAAAAAATCCGAGTCACAGTCGACGTTTTTCGAACGTTTTGTGAGGAATGATTAGGCTTTATGATTTAGAATAGAATTTCAAGAAACAGAGTGCATAAAATAGTAAACGAGTTCTTCAAATCGAACCCTACTTCGTAAACCAGAACCTGCGACGTTTAAAGAACGTGCTAAAAAAACCGAGTCACAATCGACGTTTTTCAAACGTTTTGTGAGGAATGATTAGGCTTGATGATTTAGAATAGAATTTCGAAGAAACAGAGTGCATAAAACAGTAAAGGAGTTCTTCAAATCGAACCCTACTTCGTAAACCCAAATCTGGGACGTTTGAAGAACTTGCTAAAAAATCCGAGTCACAGTCGACGTTTTTCGAAAGTTTTGTGTGGAATGATTAGGCTTGATGATTTAGAATAGAATTTCGATGATACAGAGTGCATAAAACAGTAAAGGAGTTATTCGAATCGAACCCTACTTCGTAAACCCAAATTTGGGACGTTTGAAGAACGTGCTAAAAAATACGAGTCACAGTCGACGTTTTTCGAAAGTTTTGTGTGGAATGATTAAACTTGATGATATCGTATAGAATTTCGAAAAACAGAGTGCATAAAAAAAGTAAAGGAGTTCTTCAAATCGAACCCTACTTCGTAAACCCAAATCTGCGACGTTTGAAGAACGTGCTAAAAAATCCGAGTCACAGTCGACGTTTTTCGAACGTTTTGTGAGGAATGATTAGGCTTTATGATTTAGAATAGAATTTCAAGAAACAGAGTGCATAAAACAGTAAACGAGTTCTTCAAATCGAACCCTACTTCGTAAACCCAAACCTGCGACGTTTTAAGAACGTGCTAAAAAAACCGAGTCACAATCGACGTTTTTCAAACGTTTTGTGAGGAATGATTAGGCTTGATGATTTAGAATAGAATTTCGAAGAAACAGAGTGCAGAAAACAGTAAAGGAGTTCTTCAAATCGAACCCTACTTCGTAAACCCAAATCTGGGACGTTTGAAGAACTTGCTAAAAAATCGGAGTCACAGTCAGACGTTTTTCGAAAGTTTTGTGAGGAATGATTAGGCTTAACTTGCTAAAAAATCGGAGTCACAGTCAGACGTTTTTCGAAAGTTTTGTGAGGAATGATTAGGCTTGATGATTTAGAATAGAATTTCGAAGAAACAGAGTGCATAAAACAGTAAAGGAGTTATTCAAATCGAACCCTACTTTGTAAACCCAAATCTGGGACGTTTGAAGAATGTGCTAAAAAATCCGAGTTGCAGTCAACGTTTTTCGAAAGTTTTGTGAGGAATGATTAGGCTTGATGATTTAGAATAGAATTTCGAAAAAACAAAGTGCATAAAACAGTAAAGGACTTCTTCAAATCGAACCCTACCTCGTAAACCCAAATCTGGAAAGTTTGAAGAACGTGCTAAAAAAACCGAGTAACAGTCGACGTTTTTCGAAGGTTTTGTGAGGAATGATTAAACTTGATGATATAGTATAGAATTTCGAAGAAATAGAGTGCACAAAACAATAAAGAAGTTCTTCAAATCGAACCCTACTTTGTAAACCCAAATCTGGGACGTTTGAAGAACGTGCTAAAAAATTCGAGTCACAGTCGACGTTTTTCGAAAGTTTTGTGAGGAATGATTAGGCTTGATGATATAAAAAAATTCGAGTCACAGTCGACGTTTTTCGAAAGTTTTGTGAGGAATGATTAGGCTTGATGATATAGTATAGAATTTCGAAGAAACAGAGTGCATAAAACAGTAAAGGAGTTCTTCAAATCGAACCCTACTTCGTAAACCCAAATCTGCGACGTTTGAAGAACTTGCTAAAAAATCCGAGTCACAGTCGACGTTTTTCGAAAGTTTTGTGAGGAATGATTAGGCTTGATGATTTAGAATAGAATTTCGATGATACAGAGTGCATAAAACAGTAAAGGAGTTATTCGAATCGAACCCTACTTCGTAAACCCAAATTTGGGACGTTTGAAGAACGTGCTAAAAAATACGAGTCACAGTCGACGTTTTTCGAAAGTTTTGTGTGGAATGATTAAACTTGATTATATAGTATAGAATTTCGAAAAACAGAATGCATAAAAAAGTAAAGGAGTTCTTCAAATCGAACCCTACTTCGTAAACTCAAATCTGCGACGTTTGAAGAACGTGCTAAAAAATCCGAGTCACAGTCGACGTTTTTCGAACGTTTTGTGAGGAATGATTAGGCTTGATGATTTAGAATAGAATTTCGAAGAAACAGAGTGCATAAAACAGTAAAGGAGTTCTTCAAATCGAACCCTACTTCGTAAACCCAAATCTGCGACGTTTGAAGAACGTGCTAAAAAATCCGAGTCACAGTCGACGTTTTTCGAACGTTTTGTGAGGAATGATTAGGCTATATGATTTAGAACAGAATTTCAAGAAACAGAGTGCATAAAACAGTAAACGAGTTCTTCAAATCGAACCCTACTTCGTAAAGCCAAACCTGCGACGTTTTAAGAACGTGCTAAAAAAACCGGGTCACAGTCGACGTTTTTCGAACGTTTTGTGAGGAATGATTAGGCTTGATGATTTAGAATAGAATTTCGAAGAAACAGAGTGCATAAAACAGTAAAGGAGTTCTTCAAATCGAACCCTACTTCGTAAACCCAAATCTGGGACGTTTGAAGAACGTGCTAAAAAAACCGAGTAACAGTCGACGTTTTTCGAAGGTTTTGTGAGGAATGATTAAACTTGATGATATAGTATAGAATTTCGAAGAAATAGAGTGCATAAAACAATAAAGAAGTTCCTCAAATCGAACCCTACTTTATGAACCAAAATCAGGGATGTTTGAAGAACGTGCTAAAAAATCCGAGTCACAGTCGACGTTTTTCGAAAGTTTTGGGAGGAACGATTAGGCTTGATGATATAGTATAGAATTTCGAAGAAACAGAGTGCATAAAACAG
>NW_019272070.1:22618-25519 GCF_002738345.1 Cucurbita maxima
AAGAAACAGAGTGCATAATACAGTAAAGGAGTTATTCAAATCGAACCCTACTTCGTAAACCCAAATCTGCGACGTTTGAAGAACGTGCTAAAAAATCCGAGTCACAGTCGACGTTTTTCGAAAGTTTTGTGAGGAATGATTAGGCTTGATGATTTAGAATAGAATTTCGATGATACAGAGTGCATAAAACAGTAAAGGAGTTATTCGAATCGAACCCTACTTCGTAAACCCAAATTTGGGACGTTTGAAGAACGTGCTAAAAAATACGAGTCACAGTCGACGTTTTTCGAAAGTTTTGTGTGGAATGATTAAACTTGATGATATAGTATAGAATTTCGAAAAACAGAGTGCATAAAAAAGTAAAGGAGTTCTTCAAATCGAACCCTACTTCGTAAACCCAAATCTGGGACGTTTGAAGAACGTGCTAAAAAATCCGAGTCACAGTCGACGTTTTTCGAAAGTTTTGTGAGGAATGATTAGGCTTGATGATTTAGAATAGAATTTCGATGATACAGAGTGCATAAAACAGTAAAGGAGTTATTCGAATCGAACCATACTTCGTAAACCCAAATTTGGGACGTTTGAAGAACGTGCTAAAAAATACGAGTCACAGTCGACGTTTTTCGAAAGTTTTGTGTGGAATGATTAAACTTGATGATATAGTATAGAATTTCGAAAAACAGAGTGCATAAAAAAGTAAAGGAGTTCTTCAAATTGAACCCTATTTCGTAAACCCAAATCTGCGACGTTTGAAGAACGTGCTAAAAAATCCGAGTCACAGTCGACGTTTTTCGAACGTTTTGTGAGGAATGATTAGGCTTTATGATTTAGAACAGAATTTCAAGAAACAGAGTTCATAAAACAGTAAACGAGTTCTTCAAATCGAACCCTACTTCGTAAACCAGAACCTGCGACGTTTTAAGAACGTGCTAAAAAAACCGAGTCACAATCGACGTTTTTCAAATGTTTTGTGAGGAATGATTAGGCTTGATGATTTAGAATAGAATTTCGAAGAAACAGAGTGCATAAAACAGTAAAGGAGTTCTTCAAATCGAACCCTACTTCGTAAACCCAAATCTGGGACGTTTGAAGAACTTGCTAAAAAATCCGAGTCACAGTCGACGTTTTTCGAAAGTTTTGTGTGGAATGATTAGGCTTGATGATTTAGAATAGAATTTCGATGATACAGAGTGCATAAAACAGTAAAGGAGTTATTCGAATCGAACCCTACTTCGTAAACCCAAATCTGGGACGTTTGAAGAACTTGCTAAAAAATCGGAGTCGCAGTCAGACGTTTTTCGAAAGTTTTGTGAGGAATGATTAGGCTTGATGATTTAGAATAGAATTTCGAAGAAACAGAGTGCATAAAACAGTAAAGGAGTTCTTCAAATCGAACCCTACTTCGGAAACCCAAATCTTGGACGTTTGAAGAACGTGCTAAAAAAACCGAGTCACAATCGACGTTTTTCAAACGTTTTGTGAGGAATGATTAGGCTTGATGATTTAGAATAGAATTTCGATGATACAGAGTGCATAAAACAGTAAAGGAGTTCTTCAAATCGAACCCTACTTCGGAAACCCAAATCTTGGACGTTTGAAGAACGTGCTAAAAAAACCGAGTCACAATCGACGTTTTTCAAACGTTTTGTGAGGAATGATTAGGCTTGATGATTTAGAATAGAATTTCGAAGAAACAGAGTGCATAAAACAGTAAAGGAGTTATTCAAATCGATCCCTACTTCGTAAACCCAAATCTAAGACGTTTGAAGAATGTGCTAAAAAAACCAAGTAACAGTCGACGTTTTTAGAACGTTTTGTGAGAAATGATTAGGCTTGATGATTTAGAATAGAATTTCCAAGAAACAGAGTGCATAAAATAGTAAAGGATTTCTTCAAATCGAACCCTACTTCGTAAACCCAAATTTGGGACGTTTGAAGAACGTGCTAAAAAATCAGAGTCACATCGACATTTTTCGAAAGTTTTGTGAGGCATGATTAGGGTTGATGATTTAGAATAGAATTTCGAAGAAACAGAGTGCATATAACAGTAAAGGAGTTCTTTAAATCGAACCCAACATCGTAAACCCAAATCTGGGACGTTTGAAGAACGTGCTAAAAAAACCGAGTAACAGTCGACGTTTTTCGAAGGTTTTGTGAGGAATGATTAGGCTTGATGATTTAGAATAGAATTTCGAAGAAATAGAGTGCATAAAACAATAAAGAAGTTCTTCAAATCGAACCCTACTTCGGAAACCCAAATCTGGGACGTTTGAAGAATGTGCTAAAAAATCCTTGTCACAGTCGACGTTTTTCGAAAGTTTTGTGAGGAATGATAAGGCTTGATGATTTAGAATAGAATTTCGAAGAAACAGAGTACATAAAACAGTAAAGGAGTTCTTTAAATCGAACCCTACTTCGTAAACCCAAATCTGGGACGTTTGAAGAACTTGCTAAAAAATCGTAGTCACAGTCGACGTTTTTCGAAAGTTTTGTGAGGCATGATTAGGCTTGATGATTTAGAATAGAATTACGAAGAAATAGAGTGCATAAAACAGTAAAAGAGTTATTCAAATCGAACCCTACTTCGTAAACCCAAATCTTGGACGTTTGAAGAACGTGCTAAAAAATCCGACGCAAAGTCAGACGTTTTTTGAAAGTTTTGTGAGGAATGATTAGGCTTGATGATTTAGAATAGAATTTCGAAGAAACAGAGTGCATAAAACATTAAAGGAGTTATTCAAATCGATCCCTACTTCGTAAACCCAAATCTAAGACGTTTGAAGAATGTGCTAAAAAATCCGAGTCGCAGTCAACGTTTTTCGAAAGTTTTGTGAGGAATGATGAGGCTTGATGATTTAGAATAGAATTTCGAAAAAACAGAGTGCATAAAACAGTAAAGGA
>NW_019272070.1:25794-35763 GCF_002738345.1 Cucurbita maxima
GTATAGAATTTCGAAAAACAGAGTGCATAAAAAAGTAAAGGAGTTCTTCAAATCGAACCCTACTTCGTAAACCCAAATTTGCGACGTTTGAAGAACGTGCTAAAAAATCCGAGTCACAGTCGACGTTTTTCGAACCTTTTGTGAGGAATGATTAGGCTTTATGATTTAGAATAGAATTTCAAGAAACAGAGTGCATAAAACAGTAAACGAGTTCTTCAAATCGAACCCTACTTCGTAAACCAGAACCTGCGACGTTTTAAGAACGTGCTAAAAAAACCGAGTCACAATCGACGTTTTTCAAACGTTTTGTGAGGAATGATTAGGCTTGATGATTTAGAATAGAATTTCGATGATACAGAGTGCATAAAACAGTAAACGAGTTCTTCGAATCGAACCCTACTTCGTAAACCCAAATTTGGGACGTTTGAAGAACGTGCTAAAAAATACGAGTCACAGTCGACGTTTTTCGAAAGTTTTGTGAGGAATGATTAAACTTGATGATATCGTATAGAATTTCGAAAAACAGAGTGCATAAAAAAGTAAAGGAGTTCTTCAAATCGAACCCTACTTCGTAAACCCAAATCTGGGACGTTTGAAGAACTTGCTAAAAAATCGGAGTCACAGTCAGACGTTTTTCGAAAGTTTTGTGAGGCATGATTAGGCTTGATGATTTAGAATAGAATTTCGATGATACAGTGTGCATAAAACAGTAAAGGAGTTATTCGAATCGAACCCTACTTCGTAAACCCAAATTTGGGACGTTTGAAGAACGTGCTAAAAAATACGAGTCACAGTCAACGTTTTTCGAAAGTTTTGTGAGGAATGATTAGGCTTGATGATTTAGAATAGAATTTCGAAAAAACAGAGTGCATAAAACAGTAAAGGAGTTATTCAAATCGAACCCTACTTCGTAAACCCAAATCTGGGACGTTTGAAGAACTTGCTAAAAAATCGGAGTCACAGTCAGACGTTTTTCGAAAGTTTTGTGCGGCATGATTAGGCTTGATGATTTAGAAAAGAATTTTGAAGAAACAGAATGCATAAATTAGTAAAGGAGTTATTCGAATCGAACCCTACTTCGTAAACCCAAATTTGAAACGTTTGAAGAACATGCTAAAAAATCTGAGTCACATTCGACGTTTTTTGAAAGTTTTGTGAGGAATGATTAGGCTTGATTATTTAGAATAGAATTTTGAAAAAACAGAATGCATAAAAAAGTAAAGAAGTTATTCAAATCGAACCCTACTTCGTAAACCCAAATCTGGGACGTTTGAAGAACTTGCTAAAAAATCGGAGTCACAGTCAGACGTTTTTCGAAAGTTTTGTGAGGCATGATTAGGCTTGATGATTTAGAATAGAATTTCGATGATACAGTGTGCATAAAACAGTAAAGGAGTTATTCGAATCGAAGCCTACTTCGTAAACCCAAATTTGGGACGTTTGAAGAACGTGCTAAAAAATACGAGTCACAGTCGACGTTTTTCGAAAGTTTTGTGAGGAATGATTAGGCTTGATGATTTAGAATAGAATTACGAAGAAACAGAGTGCATAATACAGTAAAGGAGTTATTCAAATCGAACCCTACTTCGTAAACCCAAATCTGGGACGTTTGAAGAACGTGCTAAAAAATCCGAGTCACAGTCGACGTTTATCGAAAGTTTTGTGAGGCATGATTAGGCTTGATGATTTAGAATAGAATTACGAAGAAACAGAGTGCATAATACAGTAAAGGAGTTATTCAAATCGAACCCTACTTCGTAAACCCAAATCTGGGACGTTTGAAGAACGTGTTAAAAAATCCGAGTCACAGTCGACGTTTTTCGAAAGTTTTGTGAGGAATGATTAGGCTTGATGATTTAGAATAGAATTTCGATGATACAGAGTGCATAAAACAGTAAAGGAGTTATTCGAATCGAACCCTACTTCGTAAACCCAAATTTGGGACGTTTGAAGAACGTGCTAAAAAATACGAGTCACAGTCGACGTTTTTCGAAAGTTTTGTGTGGAATGATTAAACTTGATGATATAGTATAGAATTTCGAAAAACAGAGTGCATATAAAAGTAAAGGAGTTCTTTAAATCGAACCCTACTTCATAAACCCAAATCTGCGACGTTTGAAGAACGTGCTAAAAAATCCGAGTCACAGTCGACGTTTTTTGAACGTTTTGTGAGGAATGATTAGGCTTTATGATTTAGAATAGAATTTCAAGAAACAGAGTGCATAAAACAGTAAACGAGTTCTTCAAATCGAACCCTACTTCGTAAACCCAAATCTGGAACGTTTGAAGAACGGGCTAAAAAGTCCGAGACAAAGTCGACATTTTTCGAAAGTTTTGTGGGGAATGATTAGGCTTGATGATTTAGAATAGAATTTCGAAAAAACAAAGTGCATAAAACAGTAAAGGAGTTCTTCAAATCGAACCCTACTTCGTAAACCCAAATCTGGGACGTTTGAAGAACTTGCTAAAAAATCTGAGTCACATTTGACGTTTTTCGAAAGTTTTGTGAGGCATGATTAGGCTTGATGATTTAGAAAAGAATTTCGAAGAAACAGAATGCATAAATTAGTAAAGGAGTTATTCGAATCGAACCCTACTTCGTAAACCCAAATTTGAAACGTTTGAAGAACGTGCTAAAAAATCTGAGTCACATTCGACGTTTTTTGAAAGTTTTGTGAGGAATGATTAGGCTTGATGATTTAGAATAGAATTTCGAAAAAACAGAGTGCATAAAAAAGTAAAGGAGTTATTCAAATCGAACCCTACTTCGTAAACCCAAATCTGGGACGTTTGAAGAACTTGCTAAAAAATCCGAGTCACAGTCGACGTTTTTCGAAAGTTTTGTGAGGAATGATTAGGCTTGATGATTTAGAATAGAATTTCGATGATACAGAGTGCATAAAACAGTAAAGGAGTCATTCGAATCGAACCCTGCTTCGTAAACCCAAATTTGGGACGTTTGAAGAACGTGCTAAAAAATACGAGTCACAGTCGACGTTTTTCGAAAGTTTTGTGTGGAATGATTAAACTTGATTATATAGTATAGAATTTCGAAAAACAGAGTGCATAAAAAAGTAAAGGAGTTCTTCAAATCGAACCCTACTTCGTAAACTAAAATCTGCGACGTTTGAAGAACCTGCTAAAAAATCCGAGTCACAGTCGACGTTTTTCGAACGTTTTGTGAGGAATGATTAGGCTTTATGATTTAGAATAGAATTTCAAGAAACAGAGTGCATAAAACAGTAAACGAGTTCTTCAAATCGAACCCTACTTCGTAAACCCAAACCTGCGACGTTTTAAGAACGTGCTAAAAAAACCGAGTCACAATCGACGTTTTTCAAACGTTTTGTGAGGAATGATTAGGCTTGATGATTTAGAATAGAATTTCGAAGAAACAGAGTGCATAAAACAGTAAAGGAGTTATTCGAATCGAACCCTGCTTCGTAAACCCAAATCTGCGACGTTTGAAGAACGTGCTAAAAAAGCCGAGTCACGGTCGACGTTTTTCGAACGTTTTGTGAGGAATGATAAGGCTTGATGATTTAGAATAGAATTACGAAGAAACAGAGTGCATAAAACAGTAAACGAGTTCTTCAAATCGAACCCTACTTCGTAAACCCAAATCTGCGACGTTTGAAGAACGTGCTAAAAAATCCGAGTCACAGTCGACGTTTTTCGAACGTTTTGTGAGGAATGATTAGGCTTTATGATTTAGAATAGAATTTCAAGAAACAGAGTGCATAAAACAGTAAACGAGTTCTTCAAATCGAACCCTACTTCGTAAACCCAAACCTGCGACGTTTTAAGAACGTGCTAAAAAAACCGAGTCACAGTCGACGTTTTACGAACGTTTTGTGAGGAATGATTAGGCTTGATGATTTAGAATAGAATTTCGAAGAAACCGAGTACATAAAACAGTAAAGGAGTTATTCAAATCGAACCCTACTTCGTAAACCCAAATCTGGGACGTTTGAAGAACTTGCTAAAAAATCGGAGTCACAGTCAGACGTTTTTCGAAAGTTTTGTGAGGAATGATTAGGCTTTATGATTTAGAATAGAATTTCAAGAAACAGAGTGCATAAAACAGTAAACGAGTTCTTCAAATCGAACCCTACTTCGTAAACCCAAATCTGGGACGTTTGAAGAACTTGCTAAAAAATCGGAGTCACAGTCAGACGTTTTTCGAAAGTTTTGTGAGGAATGATTAGGCTTTATGATTTAGAATAGAATTTCGAAAAAACAGAGTGCATAAAAAAGTAAAGGACTTCTTCAAATCAAACCCTACTTCGTAAACCCAAATCTGGGACGTTTGAAAAACGTGCTAAAAAATCGGAGTCACAGTCAACATTTTTCGAAAGTTTTGTGAGGCATGATTAGGCTTGATGATTTAGAATAGAATTACGAAGAAACGGAGTGCGTAAAACAGTAAAGGAGTTATTCAAATCGAACCCTACTTCGTAAACCCAAATCTGGGACGTTTGAAGAACGTGCTAAAAAATCCGACTCACAGTCAGACGTTTTTCGAAAGTTTTGTGAGGAATGATTATGCTTGATGATTTAGAATAGAATTTTGAAGAAACAGAGTGCATAAAACAGCAAAGGACTTCTTCAAATCGAACCCTACTTCGTAAACCCAAATCTGGGACGTTTGAAGAATGTGCTAAAAAACCAAGTAACAGTCGACGTTTTTAGAACATTTTGTGAGAAATGATTAGGCTTGATGATTTAGAATAGAATTTCAAAGAAACAGAGTGCATAAAATAGTAAAGGATTTCTTCAAATCGAACCTTACTTCGTAAACCCAAATTTGGGACGTTTGAAGAACGTGCTAAAAAATCAGAGTCACATCGACGTTTTTCGAAAGTTTTGTGAGGCATGATTAGGGTTGATGATTTAGAATAGAATTTCGAAGAAACAGAGTGCATAAAAAGGTAAAGGAGTTATTCAAATCGAACTCTACTTCGTAAACCCAAATCTGGGACGTTTGAAGAACGTGCTAAAAAATCCGAGTCGCAGTCAACGTTTTTCGAAAGTTTTGTAAGGAATGATTAGGCTTGATGATTTAGAATAGAATTTCGAAGAAACAAAGTGCATATAACAGTAAAGGAGTTCTTTAAATCGAACCCAACATCGTAAACCCAAATCTGGGACGTTTGAAGAACGTGCTAAAAAAACCGAGTAACAGTCGACGTTTTTCGAAGGTTTTGTGAGGAATGATTAGGCTTGATGATTTAGAATAGAATTTCGAAGAAATAGAGTGCATAAAACAATAAAGAAGTTCTTCAAATCGAACCCTACTTCGGAAACCCAAATCTGGGACGTTTGAAGAATGTGCTAAAAAATCCTTGTCACAGTCGACGTTTTTCGAAAGTTTTGTGAGGAATGATTAGGCTTGATGATTTAGAATAGAATTTCGAAGAAACAGAGTACATAAAACAGTAAAGGAGTTCTTTAAATCGAACCCTACTTCGTAAACCCAAATCTGGGACGTTTGAAGAACTTGCTAAAAAATCGGAGTCACAGTCGACGTTTTTCGAAAGTTTTGTGAGGCATGATTAGGCTTGATGATTTAGAATAGAATTACGAAGAAATAGAGTGCATAAAACAGTAAAAGAGTTATTCAAATCGAACCCTACTTCGTAAACCCAAATCTTGGACGTTTGAAGAACGTGCTAAAAAATCCGACGCAAAGTCAGACGTTTTTTGAAAGTTTTGTGAGGAATGATTAGGCTTGATGATTTAGAATAGAATTTCGAAGAAACAGAGTGCATAAAACATTAAAGGAGTTATTCAAATCGATCCCTACTTCGTAAACCCAAATCTAAGACGTTTGAAGAATGTGCTAAAAAATCCGAGTCGCAGTCAACGTTTTTCGAAAGTTTTGTGAGGAATGATGAGGCTTGATGATTTAGAATAGAATTTCGAAAAAACAGAGTGCATAAAACAGTAAAGGACTTCTTCAAATCGAACCCTACTTCGTAAACCCAAATCTGGGACGTTTGAAGAACTTGCTAAAAAATCGGAGTCACAGTCGACGTTTTTCGAAAGTTTTGTGAGGCATGATTAGGCTTGATGATTTAGAATAGAATTACGAAGAAACAGAGTGCATAAAACAGTAAAAGAGTTATTCAAATCGAACCCTACTTCGTAAACCCAAATCTTGGACGTTTGAAGAACGTGCTAAAAAATCCGACTCACAGTCAGACGTTTTTTGAAAGTTTTGTGAGGAATGATTAGGCTTGATGATTTTGAATAGAATTTCGAAGAAACAGAGTGCATAAAACATTAAAGGAGTTATTCAAATCGATCCCTACTTCGTAAACCCAAATCTAGGACGTTTGAAGAATGTGCTAAAAAATCCGAGTCGCAATCAACGTTTTTCGAAAGTTTTGTGAGGAATGATGAGGCTTGATGATTTAGAATAGAATTTCGAAAAAACAGAGTGCATAAAACAGTAAAGGACTTCTTCAAATCGAACCCTACTTCTTAAACCCAAATCTGGGACGTTTGAAGAACTTGCTAAAAAATCGGAGTCACAGTCGACGTTTTTCGAAAGTTTTGTGTGGAATGATTAGGCTTGATGATTTAGAATAGAATTTTGATGATACAGAGTGCATAAAACAGTAAAGGAGTTATTCGAATCGAACACTACTTCGTAAACCCAAATTTGGGATGTTTGAAGAACGTGCTAAAAAATACGAGTCACAGTCGACGTTTTTCGAAAGTTTTATGAGGAATGATTAAACTTGATGATATAGTATAGAATTTCGAAAAACAGAGTGCATAAAAAAGTAAAGGAGTTCTTCAAATCGAACCCTACTTCGTAAACCCAAATCTGCGACGTTTGAAGAACGTGCTAAAAAATCCGAGTCACAGTCGACGTTTTTCGAACGTTTTGTGAGGAATGATTAGGCTTTATGATTTAGAATAGAATTTCAAGAAACAGAGTGCATAAAAAAGTAAACGAGTTCTTCAAATCGAACCCTACTTCGTAAACCCAAACCTGCGACGTTTTAAGAACGTGCTAAAAAAACCGAATCACAGTCGACGTTTTTCGAACGTTTTGTGAGGAATGATTAGGCTTGATGATTTAGAATAGAATTTCGAAGAAACAGAGTGCATAAAACAGTAAAGGAGTTATTCAAATCGAACCCTACTTCGTAAACCCAAATCTGGGACGTTTGAAGAACTTGCTAAAAAATCGGAGTCACAGTCGACGTTTTTCGAAAGTTTTGTGAGGCATGATTAGGCTTGATGATTTAGAATAGAATTACGAAGAAACAGAGTGCATAAAACAGTAAAAGAGTTATTCAAATCGAACTCTACTTCGTAAACCCAAATCTGGGACGTTTGAAGAACGTGCTAAAAAATCCGACTCACAGTCAGACGTTTTTCGAAAGTTTTGTGAGGAATGATTAGGCTTGATGATTTAGAATAAAATTTCGAAGAAACAGAGTGCATAAAACAGTAAAGGAGTTCTTCAAATCGAACCCTACTTCGTAAACCCAAATCTGGGACGTTTGAAGAACGTGCTAAAAGATCCGAGTCATAGTCGACGTTTTTCGAAGGTTTTGTGAGGAATGATTAGGCTTGATGATATAGTATAGAATTTCGAAGAAATAGAGTGCACAAAACAATAAAGGAGTTCTTCAAATCGAACCCTACTTCGTAAACCCAAATCTGGGACGTTTGAAGAACGTGCTAAAAAAACCGAGTAACAGTCGACGTTTTTCGAAGGTTTTGTGAGGAATGATTAAACTTGATGATATAGTATAGAATTTCGAAGAAATAGAGTGCACAAAACAATAAAGGAGTTCTTCAAATCGAACCCTACTTTGTAAACCCAAATCTGGGACGTTTGAAGAACGTGCTAAAAAATTCGAGTCACAGTCGACGTTTTTCGAAAGTTTTGTGAGGAATGATTAGGCTTGATGATATAGTATAGAATTTCGAAGAAACAGAGTGCATAAAAAAGTAAAGGAGTTCTTCAAATTGAACCCTACTTCGTAAATCCAAATCTGGGACGTTTGAAAAACTTGCTAAAAAATCTGATTCACAGTCGACGTTTTTCTAAAGTTTTTTGAGGCATGATTAGGCTTGATGATTTAGAATAGAATTTCGATGATACAGAGTACATAAAACAGTAAAGGAGTTATTCGAATCGAACCCTACTTCGTAAACCCAAATTTGGGACGTTTGAAGAACGTGCTAAAAAGGAGTTATTCGAATCGAACCCTACTTCGTAAACCCAAATTTGGGACGTTTGAAGAACGTGCTAAAAGATACGAGTCATAGTCGACGTTTTTCGAAGGTTTTTTGAGGAATGATTAGGCTTGATGATTTAGAATAGAATTACGAAGAAACAGAGTGCATAAAACAGTAAAGGAGTTATTCAAATCGAAACCTACTTCGTAAACCCAAATCTGGGACGTTTGAAGAACGTGCTAAAAAATCCGACTCACAGTCAGACGTTTTTCGAAAGTTTTGTGAGGAATGATTAGGCTTGATGATTTAGAATAAAATTTCGAAGAAACAGAGTGCATAAAACAGTAAAGGAGTTATTCAAATCGAACCCTACTTCGTAAACCCAAATCTTGGACGTTTGAAGAATGTGCTAAAAAATCCGAGTCGCAGTCAACGTTTTTCGAAAGTTTTGTGAGGAATGATGAGGCTTGATGATTTAGAATAGAATTTCGATGATACAGAGTACATAAAACAGTAAAGGAGTTATTCGAATCGAACCCTACTTCGTAAACCCAAATTTGGGACGTTTGAAGAACGTGCTAAAAAATACGAGTCACAGTCGACGTTTTTCGAAAGTTTTGTGAGGAATGATTAGGCTTGATGATTTAGAATAGTATTTCGAAAAAACAGAGTGCATAAAAAAGTAAAGGAATCAAATCGAACCCTACTTCGTAAACCCAAATCTGGGACGTTTGAAGAACGTGCTAAAAAATTCGAGTCACAGTCGACGTTTATCGAAAGTTTTGTGAGGCATGATTAGGCTTGATGATTTAGAATAGAATTACGAAGAAACAGAGTGCATAATACAGTAAAGAAGTTATTCAAATCGAACCCTACTTCGTAAACCCAAATCTGGGACGTTTGAAGAACGTGCTAAGAAATCCGAGTCACAGTCGACGTTTTTCGAAAGTTTTGTGAGGAATGATTAGGCTTGATGATTTAGAATAGAATTTCGATGATACAGAGTGCATAAAACAGTAAAGGAGTTCTTCAAATCGAACCCTACTTTGTAAACTCAAATCTGCGACGTTTGAAGAACGTGCTAAAAAATCCGACTCACAGTCAGACGTTTTTCGAAAGTTTTGTGTGGAATGATTAAACTTGATGATATAGTATAGAATTTCGAAAAACAGAGTGCATAAAAAAGTAAAGGAGTTCTTCAAATCGAACCCTACTTTGTAAACTCAAATCTGCGACGTTTGAAGAACGTGCTAAAAAATCCGAGTCACAGTCGACGTTTTTCGAACGTTTTGTGAGGAATGATTAGGCTTTATGATTTAGAATAGAATTTCAAGAAACAGAGTGCATAAAACAGTAAACGAGTTCTTCAAATCGAACCCTACTTCGTAAACCCAAACCTGCGACGTTTTAAGAACGTGCTAAAAAAACCGAGTCACAATCGACGTTTTTCAAACGTTTTGTGAGGAATGATTAGGCTTGATGATTTAGAATAGAATTTCGAAGAAACAGAGTGCATAAAACAGTAAAGGAGTTCTTCAAATCGAACCCTACTTCGTAAACCCAAATCTGGGACGTTTGAAGAACTTGCTAAAAAATCGGAGTCACAGTTGACGTTTTTCGAAAGTTTTGTGCGGAATGATTAGGCTTGATGATTTAGAATAGAATTTCGATGATACAGAGTGCATAAAACAGTAAAGGAGTTATTCGAATCGAACCCTACTTCGTAAACCCAAATTTGGGACGTTTGAAGAACGTGCTAAAAAA
>NW_019272070.1:36936-45790 GCF_002738345.1 Cucurbita maxima
ATGATTTAGAATAGAATTTCAAAGAAACAGAGTGCATAAAATAGTAAAGGATTTCTTCAAATCGAACCCTACTTCGTAAACTCAAATTTGGGACGTTTGAAGAATGTGCTAAAAAAACCAAGTAACAGTCGACGTTTTTAGAACGTTTTGTGAGAAATGACTAGGCTTGATGATTTAGAATAGAATTTCAAAGAAACAGAGTGCATAAAATAGTAAAGGATTTCTTCAAATCGAACCCTACTTCGTAAACCCAAATTTGGGACGTTTGAAGAACGTGCTAAAAAATCAGAGTCACATCGACGTTTTTCGAAAGTTTTGTGAGGCATGATTAGGGTTGATGATTTAGAATAGAATTTCGAAGAAACAGAGTGCATAAAAAGGTAAAGGAGTTATTCAAATCGAACTCTACTTCGTAAACCCAAATCTGGGATGTTTGAAGAACGTGCTAAAAAATCCGAGTCGCAGTCAACATTTTTCGAAAGTTTTGTAAGGAATGATTAGGCTTGATGATTTAGAATAGAATTTCGAAGAAACAAAGTGCATATAACAGTAAAGGAGTTCTTTAAATCGAACCCAACATCGTAAACCCAAATCTAGGACGTTTGAAGAACGTGCTAAAAAAACCGAGTAACAGTCGACGTTTTTCGAAGGTTTTGTGAGGAATGATTAGGCTTAATGATTTAGAATAGAATTTCGAAGAAATAGAGTGCATAAAACAATAAAGAAGTTCTTCAAATCGAACCCTACTTCGGAAACCCAAATCTGGGACGTTTGAAGAATGTGCTAAAAAATCCTTGTCACAGTCGACGTTTTTCGAAAGTTTTGTGAGGAATGATTAGGCTTGATGATTTAGAATATAATTTCGAAGAAACAGAGTGCATAAAACAGTAAAAAAATGCTTCAAATCGAACCCTACTTCGGAAACCCAAATCTGGGACGTTTGAAGTTTGTGCTAAAAAAACCGAGTCACGGTCGACGTTTTTCGAAAGTTTTGTGAGGAATGATTAGGCTTGATGATTTAGAATATAATTTCGAAGAAACAGAGTGCATAAAACAGTAAAAAAATGCTTCAAATCGAACCCTACTTCGGAAACCCAAATCTGGGACGTTTGAAGTTTGTGCTAAAAAAACCGAGTCACGGTCGACGTTTTTCGAAAGTTTTGTGAGGAATGATTAGGCTTGATGATTTAGAATATAATTTCGAAGAAACAGAGTGCATAAAACAGTAAAAAAATGCTTCAAATCGAACCCTACTTCGGAAACCCAAATCTGGGACGTTTGAAGTTTGTGCTAAAAAAACCGAGTCACGGTCGACGTTTTTCGAAAGTTTTGTGAGGAATGATTAGGCTTGATGATTTAGAATATAATTTCGAAGAAACAGAGTGCATAAAACAGTAAAAAAATGCTTCAAATCGAACCCTACTTCGGAAACCCAAATCTGGGACGTTTGAAGTTTGTGCTAAAAAAACCGAGTCACGGTCGACGTTTTTCGAAAGTTTTGTGAGGAATGATTAGGCTTGATGATTTAGAATATAATTTCGAAGAAACAGAGTGCATAAAACAGTAAAAAAATGCTTCAAATCGAACCCTACTTCGGAAACCCAAATCTGGGACGTTTGAAGTTTGTGCTAAAAAAACCGAGTCACGGTCGACGTTTTTCGAAAGTTTTGTGAGGAATGATTAGGCTTGATGATTTAGAATATAATTTCGAAGAAACAGAGTGCATAAAACAGTAAAAAAATGCTTCAAATCGAACCCTACTTCGGAAACCCAAATCTGGGACGTTTGAAGTTTGTGCTAAAAAAACCGAGTCACGGTCGACGTTTTTCGAAAGTTTTGTGAGGAATGATTAGGCTTGATGATTTAGAATATAATTTCGAAGAAACAGAGTGCATAAAACAGTAAAAAAATGCTTCAAATCGAACCCTACTTCGGAAACCCAAATCTGGGACGTTTGAAGTTTGTGCTAAAAAAACCGAGTCACGGTCGACGTTTTTCGAAAGTTTTGTGAGGAATGATTAGGCTTGATGATTTAGAATATAATTTCGAAGAAACAGAGTGCATAAAACAGTAAAAAAATGCTTCAAATCGAACCCTACTTCGGAAACCCAAATCTGGGACGTTTGAAGTTTGTGCTAAAAAAACCGAGTCACGGTCGACGTTTTTCGAAAGTTTTGTGAGGAATGATTAGGCTTGATGATTTAGAATATAATTTCGAAGAAACAGAGTGCATAAAACAGTAAAAAAATGCTTCAAATCGAACCCTACTTCGGAAACCCAAATCTGGGACGTTTGAAGTTTGTGCTAAAAAAACCGAGTCACGGTCGACGTTTTTCGAAAGTTTTGTGAGGAATGATTAGGCTTGATGATTTAGAATATAATTTCGAAGAAACAGAGTGCATAAAACAGTAAAAAAATGCTTCAAATCGAACCCTACTTCGGAAACCCAAATCTGGGACGTTTGAAGTTTGTGCTAAAAAAACCGAGTCACGGTCGACGTTTTTCGAAAGTTTTGTGAGGAATGATTAGGCTTGATGATTTAGAATATAATTTCGAAGAAACAGAGTGCATAAAACAGTAAAAAAATGCTTCAAATCGAACCCTACTTCGGAAACCCAAATCTGGGACGTTTGAAGTTTGTGCTAAAAAAACCGAGTCACGGTCGACGTTTTTCGAAAGTTTTGTGAGGAATGATTAGGCTTGATGATTTAGAATATAATTTCGAAGAAACAGAGTGCATAAAACAGTAAAAAAATGCTTCAAATCGAACCCTACTTCGGAAACCCAAATCTGGGACGTTTGAAGTTTGTGCTAAAAAAACCGAGTCACGGTCGACGTTTTTCGAAAGTTTTGTGAGGAATGATTAGGCTTGATGATTTAGAATATAATTTCGAAGAAACAGAGTGCATAAAACAGTAAAAAAATGCTTCAAATCGAACCCTACTTCGGAAACCCAAATCTGGGACGTTTGAAGTTTGTGCTAAAAAAACCGAGTCACGGTCGACGTTTTTCGAAAGTTTTGTGAGGAATGATTAGGCTTGATGATTTAGAATAGAATTTCGAAGAAACAAAGTGCATATAACAGTAAAGGAGTTCTTTAAATCGAACCCAACATCGTAAACCCAAATCTGGGACGTTTGAAGAACGTGCTAAAAAAACCGAGTAACAGTCGACGTTTTTCGAAGGTTTTGTGAGGAATGATTAGGCTTAATATTTAGAATAGAATTTCGAAGAAATAGAGTGCATAAAACAATAAAGAAGTTCTTCAAATCGAACCCTACTTCGGAAACCCAAATCTGGGACGTTTGAAGAATGTGCTAAAAAATCCTTGTCACAGTCGACGTTTTTCGAAAGTTTTGTGAGGAATGATTAGGCTTGATGATTTAGAATAGAATTTCGAAGAAACAGAGTACATAAAACAATAAAGGAGTTCTTTAAATCGAACCCTACTTCGTAAACCCAAATCTGGGACGTTTGAAGAACTTGCTAAAAAATCGGAGTCACAGTCGACGTTTTTCGAAAGTTTTGTGAGGCATGATTAGGCTTGATGATTTAGAATAGAACTACGAAGAAACAGAGTGCATAAAACAGTAAAGGACTTCTTTAAATCGAACCCTACTTCGTAAACCCAAATTTGGGATGTTTGAAGAACGTGCTAAAAAAACCGAGTAACAGTCGACGTTTTTCGAAAGTTTTATGAGGAATGATTAGGCTTGATGATTTAGAATAGAACTACGAAGAAACAGAGTGCATAAAACAGTAAAGGACTTCTTTAAATCGAACCCTACTTCGTAAACCCAAATCTAGGACGTTTGAAGAATGTGCTAAAAAATCCGAGTCGCAGTCAACGTTTTTCGAAAGTTTTGTGAGGAATGATGAGGCTTGATGATTTAGAATAGAATTTCGAAAAAACAGAGTGCATAAAACAGTAAAGGACTTCTTTAAATCGAACCCTACTTCGTAAACCCAAATCTGGGACGTTTGAAGAACTTGCTAAAAAATCGGAGTCACAGTCGACGTTTTTCGAAAGTTTTGTGTGAAATGATTAGGCTTGATGATTTAGAATAGAATTTCGATGATACAGAGTGCATAAAAAAGTAAAGGAGTTATTCGAATCGAACCCTACTTCGTAAACCCAAATTTGGGATGTTTGAAGAACGTGCTAAAAAATACGAGTAACAGTCGACGTTTTTCGAAAGTTTTATGAGGAATGATTAAACTTGATGATATAGTATAGAAATTCGAAAAACAGAGTGCATAAAAAAGTAAAGGAGTTCTTCAAATCAAACCCTTCTTCGTAAACCCAAATCTGCGACGTTTGAAGAACGTGCTAAAAAATCCGAGTCACAGTCGACGTTTTTCGAACGTTTTGAAATCTGCGACGTTTGAAGAACGTGCTAAAAAATCCGAGTCACAGTCGACGTTTTTCGAACGTTTTGAGAGGAATGATTAGGCTTGATGATTTAGAATAGAATTACGAAGAAACGGAGTGCGTAAAACAGTAAAGGAGTTATTCAAATCGAACCCTACTTCGTAAACCCAAATCTGGGACGTTTGAAGAACGTGCTAAAAAATCCGACTCACAGTCAGACGTTTTTCGAAAGTTTTGTGAGGAATGATTATGCTTGATGATTTAGAATAGAATTTCGAAGAAACAGAGTGCATAAAACAGCAAAGGACTTCTTCAAATCGTACCCTACTTCGTAAACCCAAATCTGGGACGTTTGAAGAACTTGCTAAAAAATCGGAGTCACAGTCGACGTTTTTCGAAAGTTTTGTGAGGCATGATTAGGCTTGATGATTTAGAATAGAATTACGAAGAAACAGAGTGCATAAAACAGTAAAGGAGTTATTCAAATCGAACCCTACTTCGTAAACCCAAATCTGGGACGTTTGAAGAACGTGCTAAAAAATCCGACTCACAGTCAGACGTTTTCGAAAGTTTTGTGAGGAATGATTAGGCTTGATGATTTAGAATAGAATTTCGAAAAAACAGAGTGCATAAAACAGTAAAGGAGTTCTTCAAATCGAACCCTACTTCGTAAACCCAAATCTGGGACGTTTGAAGAACGTGCAGTAAAGGAGTTCTTCAAATCGAACCCTACTTCGTAAACCCAAATCTGGGACGTTTGAAGAACGTGCGAAAAAAACCGAGTAACAGTCGACGTTTTTCGAAGGTTTTGTGAGGAATGATTAAACTTGATGATATAGTATAGAATTTCGAAGAAATAGAGTGCACAAAACAATAAAGGAGTTCTTCAAATCGAACCCTACTTTGTAAACCCAAATCTGGAACGTTTGAAGAACGTGCTAAAAAATCCGAGTCACAGTCGACGTTTTTCGAAAGTTTTGTGAGGAATGATTAGGCTTGATGATTTAGAATAGAATTTCGAAGAAACAGAGTGCATAAAAAGTTTTGTGAGGAATGATTAGGCTTGATGATTTAGAATAGAATTTCGAAGAAACAGAGTGCATAAAAAAGTAAAGGAGTTCTTCAAATCGAACCCTACTTCGTAAACCCAAATCTGAGACGTTTGAAAAACTTGCTAAAAAATCTGACTCACAGTCGACGTTTTTCGAAAGTTTTGTGAGGCATGATTAGGCTTGATGATTTAGAATAGAATTTCGATGATACAGAGTACATAAAACAGTAAAGGAGTTATTTGAATCGAACCCTACTTCGTAAACACAAATTTGGGACGTTTGAAGAACGTGCTAAAAAATACGAGTCATAGTCGACGTTTTTCGAAGGTTTTTTGAGGAATGATTAGGCTTGATGATTTAGAATAGAATTTCGAAGAAACAGAGTGCACAAAACAGTAAAGGAGTTATTCAAATCGAACCCTACTTCGTAAACCCAAATCTTGGCCGTTTGAAGAATGTGCTAAAAAATCTGAGTCGCAGTCAACGTTTTTCGAAAGTTTTGTGAGGAATGATGAGGCTTGATGATTTAGAATAGAATTTCGAAAAAACAGAGTGCATAAAACAGTAAAGGAGTTCTTCAAATCGAACCCTACTTCGTAAACCCAAATCTGGGACGTTTGAAGAACGTGCTAAAAAATCCGAGTAACAGTCGACGTTTTTCGAAAGTTTTGTGAGGAATGATTAGGCTTGATGATTTAGAATAGAATTTCGAAAAAACAGAGTGCATAAAACAGTAAAGGAGTTCTTCAAATCGAACCCTACTTCGTAAACCCAAATCTGGGACGTTTGAAGAACGTGCTAAAAAATCGGAGTCACAGTCGACATTTTTCGAAAGTTTTGTAAGGAATGATTAGGCTTGATGATTTAGAATAGAATTACGAAGAAATAGAGTGCATAAAACAGTAAAGGAGTTATTCAAATCGAACCCTACTTCGTAAACCCAAATCTAGGACGTTTGAAGAACGTGCTAAAAAATCCGAGTCACATTCAGTTGTTTTTCGACAGTTTTGTGAGGAATGATTAGGCTTGATGATTTAGAATAGAATTTCGAAGAAACAGAGTGCATAAAACAGCAAAGGACTTTTTCAAATCGAACCCTACTTCGTAAACCCAAATCTGGGACGTTTGAAGAATGTGCTAAAAAAACCAAGTAACAGTCGACAATTTTCGAAAGTTTTGTGAGGAATGATTAGGCTTGATGATTTAGAATAGAATTTCGAAGAAACAGAGTGCATAAAACAGTAAACTTGTTCTTCAAATCGAACCCTACTTCGTAAACCCAAATCTGGGACGTTTCAAGAACGTGCTAAAAAATCCGAGTCGCAGTCGACGTTTTTGAAAGTTTTGTGAGGAATTATTAAGCTTGATGATTTAGAATAGAATTTCGAAGAAACAGAGTGCATAAAACAGTAAACTTGTTCTTCAAATCGAACCCTACTTCGTAAACCCAAATCTGGGACGTTTCAAGAACGTGCTAAAAAATCCGAGTCGCAGTCGACGTTTTTGAAAGTTTTGTGAGGAATTATTAAGCTTGATGATTTAGAATAGAATTTCGAAGAAACGGAGTGCATATAACAGTAAAGGAGTTCTTCAAATCGAACCCTACTTCGTAAACACAAATCTGGGACGTTTGAAGTACGTGCTAAAAAAACCAAGTCACAGTTGACAATTTTCGAAAGTTTTGTGAGGAATGATTAGGCTTGATGATTTAGAATAAAATTTCGAAGAAAAAGAGTGCATAAAACAGTAAAGGAGTTCTTCAAATCGAACCCTACTTCGTAAACCCAAATCTGGGACGTTTGAAGAACGTGCTAAAAAATCCGAGTCGCAGTCGACGTTTTTCGAAAGTTTTGTAATGAATGATTAGGCTTGATGATTTAGAATAGAATTTCGAAGTAACAGAGTGCATATAACAGTAAAGGAGTTCTTCAAATCGAACCCTACTTCGTAAACACAAATCTGGGACGTTTGAAGAACGTGCTAAAAAAACCGAGTAACAGTCGACGTTTTTCGAAGGTTTTGTGAGGAATGATTAGGCTTGATGATATAGAATAGAATTTCGAAGAAATAGAGTGCATAAAACAATAAAGGAGTTCTTCCAATCGAACCCTACTTCGTAAACCCATATCTGGAACGTTTGAAGAACGTGCTAAAAAAACCGAGTCACAGTTGACAATTTTCGAAAGTTTTGTAAGGAATGATTAGGCTTGATGATTTAGAATAGAATTACGAAGAAATAGAGTGCATAAAACAGTAAAGGAGTTCTTCAAATCGAACCCTACTTCGTCAACCCAAATCTGGGACGTTTGAAGAACGTGCTAAAAAAACCGAGTCACAGTCGACGTTTTTCGAAAGTTTTGAAAGGCATGATTAGGCTTGATGATTTAGAATAGAATTTCGAAGAAACAGAGTGCATAAAAAAGCAAAGGACTTTTCAAATCGAACCCTACATCGTAAACCCAAATCTAGAACGTTTGAAGAACGTGCTAAAAAATCCGAGTCACAGTCGACGTTTTCCGAAAGGTTGCTGAGGCATGATTAGACTTGATGATTTAGAATAGAACTACGAAGAAACAGAGTGCATAAAACAGTAAAGGAGTTATTCAAATCGAACCCTACTTCGTAAACCCAAATCTGGGACGTTTGAAGAACGTGCTAAAAAATCCGAGTCACAGTCGACGTTTTTCGAAAGTTTTGTGAGGAATGATTAGGCTTGATGATTTAGAATAGAATTTCGAAGAAACAGAGTGCATAAAACAGCAAAGGACTTCTTCAAATCGAACCCTACTTCGTAAACCAAAATCTGGGACGTTTGAAGAACGTGCTAAAAAAACCAAGTAATAGTCGACGTTTTTTGAAGGTTTTGTGAGGAATGATTAGGCTTGATGATTTAGAATAGAATTTCAAAGAAATAGAGTGCATAAAACAATAAAGGACCTCTTCAAATCGAACCGTACTTCGAAAACCAAAATCTGGGACGTTTGAAGAACGTGCTAAAAAATCCGAGTCACAGTCAGTTGTTTTTCGACAGTTTTGTGAGGAATGATTAGGCTTGATGATTTAAAATAGAATTTCGAAGAAACAGAGTGCATAAAACAGCAAAGGACTTCTTCAAATCGAACCCTACTTCGTAAACCCAAATCTGGGACGCTTGAAGGACGTGCTAAAAAATCCGAGTCACAGTCGACAATTTTCGAAAGTTTTGTGAGGAATGATTAGGCTTGATGATTTAGAATAGAATTTCGAAGAAACAGAGTGCATAAAACAGTAAATTTGTTCTTCAAATCGAACCCTACTTCGTAAACCCAAATCTGGGACGTTTCAAGAACGTGCTAAAAAATCCGAGTCGCAGTCGACGTTTTTGAAAGTTTTGTGAGGAATTATTAAGCTTGATGATTTAGAATAGAATTTCGAAGAAACGGAGTGCATA